>NC_045714.1:0-79881 GCF_009834535.1 Camelus ferus | reverse complement strand
GCAGCAGAAGGAAGGAAATAATAAAGATCAGAGAGGAATTAAATACAATAGAGATGAACAAGACCATAGAAAACATCAACCAAACCACAAGCTGGTTTTTTGAAAAAGTAAATAAAATCGACAAACCTCTGGCCAAACTCACAAAAAAGAAAAAAAAGAGAGAGCACAAATTAGCAAAATAAGAAAGGAAAATGGAGAAATTACAACAAAAAATAGAAATACAGAATATCATATGAGAATATTATGAAAAACTATATGGAACTAAACTGGATAACCTAGAGGAGATGGACAAGTTTCTGGAAACATACAGTCCACCAAAACTGAATCAAGAAGAATTGAACACTTGAACAATCCGAACACTAGAAAGGAAATAGGAATAGCATTAAAAACCTCCCTACAAATAAAAGTCCAGGACCGGACGGCTTCACCATGGAATTCTACCAAACATACAAAGAAGAACTCATACCAGTACTTCTCAAACTCTTCCAGAAGATTGAAAAGGAGGGAATACTCCCAAACTCATTCTATGAAGCCACCATCACCCTGATACCAAAACCAGGCAAAGACAATACAAAGAAAGAGAATTATAGGCCAATATCACTGATGAACATAGACTCCAAAATCCTCACCAAAATTTTAGCAAAGAGAATCCAACAACACAAAAAAGATTATACATCACGACCAAGTGGGGTTCATCCTAGGGACACAAGGCTGGTTCAACATACGCAAATCAATCAGTGTAATACATCACATCAACAAGAGAAAGGACAAAAACCACATGATCATCTCAATCAATGCAGAAAAAGCATTTCATAAAATTCAACACCCATTTATGATAAAAACTCTCGCCAAAGTGGGTATAGAGGGAACATATCTCAACATAACAAAAGCTATATATGAAAAACCTATAGCCAGCATAGTACTCAATCATGAAAACTCAAAAGCTTCCCACTAAAATCGGGGACAAGACAACGTTGCCCACTATCACCACTACTATTCAACATAGTCCTGGAATTCCTAGCCACAGCAGTTAGGCAAGAGAAAGAAATAAAAGGGATCCAAATTGGAAAAGAAGAGGTAAAAGTGTCATTATATGCTCATGACATGTTACTATATATAGAAACCCTAAAGGTCCACACAAAAGCTACTAGAGCTGATTGAAGAATTCAGCAAGTAGTAGGTTACAATTTAACGTTCAAAAATCAGTTGCATTTCTTTACACTAATGATGAATCAACAGAAGAAGAAAGTAAAGGAAAAATCCCCTTTAAAATAGCACCCAAAGTAATAAAATATCGGGAATAAATCTAACCAAGGAGGGGAAAGAAGTATACACAGAAAACTACAAACCATTGATGAAGAAATCAAAGAAGACTTTAAAAAATGGAAAGATATTCCATGCTCTTGGATTGGAAGAATCAATATTGTTAAAATGGTCACACTGCCCAAGGCAACCTACAGATTTAATGCAATCCCTATCCAGTTACCCAGGACATATTTCACAGAACTAGAAAAAATCATAATAAAATTCATATGGAACCATCAAAGACCTAGAATTGCCAAAGCATTACTGAAGAGAAAGAAAGAGGCTGGAGGAATAACTCTCCCAGACTTCAGACAATTCTGTAGAGCTACAGTCATCAAGACAGCATGGTATTCGTACAAAAACATATAAACCAATGGAACAGAATAGAGAGCCCAGAAATGAACCCAAAGACTTTTGGTCAACTAATCTTTGACAAAGGAGACAAGAATATACATTGGAATAAAGACAGTCTCTTCAGCAAATGGTGTTGGGAAAACTGGACAGGAGCATGTAAAACAATGAAGCTAGAACACTCCCTTAAACCATATACAAACATCAATTCAAAATGGATTAAAAACTTAAACATAAGACAAGATACAATAAACCTCCTAGAGGAAAACATAGGCAAAACATTATCTGACATACATTTCAAAAATTTTCTCCTAGAAGAAATAAAAGCAAGAATAAACAAATGGGACCTAATGAAACTTACAAGCTTCTGCACAGCAAAGGAAACCAAAAGTAAAACAAGAATTAAACCTACGGATTGGGAGAAAAGTTTTGCAAGTGAAACCAACATAAGCTTGATCTCCTGATTATATAAGCAGCTCATATGACTCAATAAGAAAAAAATAAACAACCCAATCCAAAAATGGGCAGAAGACCTAAACAAGCAATTCTCCAAGGAAGACATACAAATGATCAAAAAGCACATGAAAAAATGCTCAATATCACTAATTATTCATTCAGAAATCCACAAATGACAAATTCTGGAGAGGCTGTGGAGAAAGGGGAACCTTCCTACACTGCTGGTGGGAATGCAGTTTGGTGCAGCCACTATGGAATACAATGTGGAAATTCCTCCAAAGTCTAGGAATAGACTTACCATATGACCCAGGAATCCCACTCCTGGGCTTGTATCCAGAAAGATATCTACTTCAGGATGACACCTGCACCCCAACGTTCATAGCAGCACTATTTACAATAGCGAAAACATGGAAACAGCCTAAATGTCCATCAGCAGGTGACTGGATAAAGAAGAAGTGGTATATTTATACAATGGAATACTACTCAGCCATAAAAACCGACAACATAATGCTATTTGCAGCAACATGGATGCTCCTGGAGAATATCTTTCTAAGTGAAGTAAGCCAGAAAGAGAAAGAAAAATACCATATGAGATAGCTCATATGTGGAATCTAAAAAACAAAAACAAATACAAACAAACAAACAAACAAAAACAAAGCATAAATAAAGGACAGAAATAGACTCACAGACAGAGAATACAGACTTCTTGTTACCAGGGGGGTTGAGGGTGGGAAGGGATAGACTGGTATTTCAAAATTGTAGAATAGACTACACTGTATAGCACACGGAAATATACACAAAATGTTATGATAACTCACAGAAAAAAAAATGTGACAATGAGTGTGTATATTTCCATGAATAACTGAAAAATTGTGCTGAACTCTGGAATTTGACACAACATTGTAAAACGATTATAAATCAATAAAAAATGTTAAAAAAAAAAAGAAGCTAAAGAAATTTCTTCCCATCCAACAAGATGAGAATTGATTTTGAATGAGGAAGAATCACATTGTACAGATTAGCAGCCTGAATCTAAGGGAAAAACATTGATACTTCGTGAAATTTGGCTCCAAGTGACTTGGATAAAGGGTGAGGTGTCCTGACAGATGCTGGGCTACTGCTGGCTACAGAAGGTAACCCATACACAAAGTAAAAAAATGCTTTCATTATCAGTCTTGATAACGGGATTCCTCCTTCATGAAGATGGTCATTTGTCACATGAGAATAGCAACAAATCTAATGAGATTTGGCTCCATTGCAGACAATAAATATTGAGGTGTCCTTAGAGACAATGGGCTACTTATCACTCGAAATGAAATCCATGCATGCAGTAAAAAACTGTTTCTTTAAAAAGACTTGTCAAAAGGATTCTTCTCCCTTAAGCAGGGGATTTAATCTCATGAGAAAAGTGAGAAATCTCATGAGATTTGGCTCCACTGAAGTGAATAAGGGAAGAGGTGCCATGAAAGAGGCAAGGCTACTGCTCAGTGGAGAAGGAAAGTCATATAGAGTGTAAAAATGATATTATTAACAGGAGCAAATGTAGATTTATGCTCTTTTGAATTGGGGACTTAGTCTCATGAAAAAAGGGGCAAATCTCATGATATTCCTGAAGCATTTGGGAGTGGGTGGGCTTTTTTTTTTGCCATAGGTGGCTGAATTCACTATTGTCTGTGAAGATAACAGACCCTTAGAGATAATGTGCAACTAGTCTGCACAAAGATGAAGGACACTACTGTTAAATGGAGAGTTTTTCCCTTGCAACAAGATGCAGATTGATTTCAAATGAGTGGAATGACTTTTCCTACAGGAGTGGTCTGAGTCTCATGAGAAAAAGGCATATCTTGTGTTATTGGCTCCACATGAGAAGGATAAATGTTGAAGAGCCCTGTGAGAAAGTGGGTTACTGCTCATTGGAAAGGGAGACATAAAAAGACAAAAAATTCTTTCATTAAGAGCCATGCTTGGAAAGGGCCAAGATAGTGGAGTAGAAGGACACTTGTAGCACACCCTTTCCCACAAATGCACCAAAACTCACATCCACGGACCCACTCAGCCAACCAGAGCACCTGCTGAACTCCAACAGAATATCACCCTCTTCAAAAGACATAGATGTCACGAATCTGGTAGGGGAAAAGGAAAAAAAGAAAGAAGAAAATGCAAAACAGTGCAGGACTGGTCCCGCAGGGAGGGACTGGCAAAGGAGGAATAGTGCTCATTTGCTGTATCTCCCCTTCTCCAATGGAGAAGCCAGCGGGATGGAGGGGGAGCCTTGGAGGCTTATATCTGTACAGAGCACCCCTTGGCAGACAGAACTAAGTTAAACGGGCACAAAGGGTCCCTGTGACACCCTGCCTGAGATATGAGCCCACAGCTGGGGGATGGGACAGGCTGCCCAAGCCAGGCATAGGAGATGCACTGAGGCACCCCTGGGGAACTGCAGGGTGCTGCATGCCATAGCTGGGAGGGGATACAGAGCAGAGCAACCTATTTCTCTAACCAAAGAGTACAGGCCAGAAGGGAGAGACAAGATACCTTAGAAGTCCTGAATAAAAAAAAAAAAATGATGCAGCCTCAGATACTCTATCCAGCAAGTCTATCCTTAGAATAGAAGAGGAGATAAAGAATTTCACAGAAAAGCAAAAAATAGAAGAGTTTAGCAACAGTAAACCCACAATAAAAGAAATATTGACAGGTCTACTCTAAACAAAAAAGAAGCATGATGCTACTAAAATGAGAAAATCATAAATGGAAAGGTGATAAATGTCATGAATTACAAATAGAATAAACATGAAATTGTAAAAGAAGAAATCTAAACCATTAAGAGTGGGAGAGGAAAGAAAGAAAATATAGTTTATGTTTTCTCCTTTTTAAAATTTTTTGTCCTTGTTAGGACGGGTTTGAACTTATATTACTCTTTCTTTAATAAAAAACTGTTATATTAATGGGTTAATAGATTTACCAAAAAGGGTAACCACAAGCCAAAAACTTAGAAGGGAGTCACAAAGACTAAATAAAATCCATGATAATGTAAAGGAAAATTACTAAACCACAAAAGGAAGAAGAAAGGAACAAAGAGGAAATACCAAATCAACTGTAAAAAAAAAAAGTTCAAAATTGCAATAAACACATATCTATCATTAATTACTGTAAATGTTAATGGATTAAATGCTCCAATCAAAAGATGTAGAGTGGCAGACTGGATAATAAAGCAAGAACCTTCAATATGCTTCATACAAGAGACACTCCTTTGAGAGAAGGATACATATAGATTGAGAGTGAAACAATGGAGAAGGATATTCCATGCAAACGGAAAAGCCAGAAAAGCAGGTGTAGCAGTACTGATTTTAGACAAGATAGACTTTTTAAAAAGGCCATAAAGAAAGATAAAGAAGGATATTTTAGAATGATTAAAGGAGTAATACAAGATGAAGATATTATGCTCGTAATATATATGAACCCAATAGAGGAGCACCTAAACACATAAACCAATTACCAACAGAGATAAAGGGGAAAATTAATGTGAATACAATAATTGCTGGAGATTTTAACAGCACATTAACATCACTAGATGTATCTTCCAGACAGAAAATAAATGAGGCAACACAGAAATTAAATGATACAATAGAAAAATTAATTTTGTGGATATTTTCAGAGCATTACACCCCCCCCAAAATAGCATATTTATTCTTTTCAAGTGCACATGGAACATTTTCTAGGATCGATTGTGTACTAGGGCACAAAAGAAGCCTCAACAATTTTAAGAAGATACATTATCTCAAGTATCTTTGCTGATCACAATGCCATGAAACTAGAAATCAACTACAGAGAAACACAGGACAAAAAAAAAAAAAAAAGCATGGAGATTAAACAACATGCTATTAAAAAAAACAACACATCAGTGATGAAATCAAAGTTGAAACCAAATAATACCTTGGACAAATGAAAATGAACACACAACCACACAAAATTTATGGGACTCAGCAAAGGCAGTGATAAGAGGGAAGTTTATAGTGATAAAGGCCTTTTTTAAAAAAGAAGAACAACCTCAAATAAACAATCTAACACACTAGCTAAACGAATTACAAAAAGAAGAGCAAAAAAAAATCACAAAAGTCAGCAGGAGGAAGGAAATAATAAAGATCAGGGAGGAAATAAATAAAATGGAGATTAAAGAAACAGAAAAAATCAATCAAACAAAAAGCTGGCTTTTTGAAAAAGTAAATAAAATCGACAAACCTCTGGCCAAAATCACAAAGAAAAAAAACACAAATAAACAAAATAAGAAAGAAAAATGAAGAAATTACAAGAGATAACAGAGAATTACAGAATAACATATGAGAATATTATAAAAAAATGGAATCAAAATAGATAACCTAGAGGAGATGGACAAGTTTCTGGAAACATACAGTCCACGAAGACTGAATCAAAAAGAAACTGACCACTTGAACAAACAGATCACTATAAAGGAAATCAAATTAGTAATAAAAATCCTCCCTATAAATAAAAGTCCATGGCCAGACAGCTTTGATGAGGAATTGTACCAAACATACAAAGAAGAATTCATACCAGTCATTCTCAAACTCTTCCAGAAGATTGAGAAGGAGGAAATACTCCCAAACTCATTCTATGAATCCACCATCACCCTAAAACCAAAACCAGGCAAAGACACCACCAAAAAAGAGAATTACAGACCAATATCACTGATGAACATACATGCAAAAATCCTTACCAAAATATTAGCAAATGGAATACAACAGCAGATAAAAAAGATTATACATTATGATCAAGTGGGGTTCATCCCAGGGACACAAGATTGTTCAACATATGCAAATCAATCAATGTAATACATCATATCACAAAGAGAAAGGACAGAAACCACATGATCATCTCAATAGATGCAGGAAAATCATTTGATAAAACTCACACCCATTTATGATAAAAATTCTCACCAAAGTGGGTATAGAGGGAACATATCTCAACATAATAAAAGCTATATATGACAAGCCTACAGCCAGCATAGTACTCAATTGTAAAATACTCAAATGTTTCCCACTAAAATCTGGGACAAGACAAGGCTGCCCACTATCACCACTCCTATTCAACCCAGTCTTGGAAGCCCTAGCCACAGCAATCAGGCAAGAGAGAGAAATAAAACTGATCCAAAATGGTAAGAAGAGGTAAAAGTGTCACTATATGTAGATGACATGATACTATGTATAGAAAACCCTAAGTGGCCTATGCAAAACCTACTAGAAATAATGAAAGAATTCAGCAAGGTAGCAGGTTACAAGATTAACTTTCAAAAATTAGTTGCATTTCTTTACACTAACAATGAATCAACAGAAAAAGAAAGTAAAGAAACAATACCCTTTAAAATAGCACCGAGAGTAGTAAAATACCTAGGAATAAATCTAACCAATGAGGTGAAAGACTTATACAAGGAGAAATATAAAACACTGATGAAGAAAATTAAAGAAGCCTTAAAAAAATGGAAAGATATCCCATGCTCCTGGATTGGAAGAATCAATAAGGTTAAAATGGTCATACTGCCCAAGCAAATCTACATATTTAATGCAATCCCTATCAAATTACCCAGGACATATTTCACAGAACTGGAACACAACATAATAAAATTTATATGGAATCACAAAAGACCCAGAATTGCCAAAGCATTGCTGAAGAAAAAGAAAGAGGCCAGAGGAATAACTCTCCCAGACTTCAGACAATACTACAGAGCTACAGTAATCAAAACATCACATTAGTGGTACAAAAACCAGACATATGGATCAATGGAACAGTATATAGAGCCCAGAAATGAACCCACAAACTTTTGGTCAACTAATCATTGACAAAGGAGACAAGAATATACAATGGAATGAAGACAGTCTCTTCAGCAAATGGTGTTGGGAAAACTAGACAGCAGCATGTAAATCAATGAAGCTAGAACACTCGTTTACACCATACAGAAAAATAAACTCAAAATGGATCAAAGACTTAAACATAAGACAAGATACAATAAACCTCCTAGAAGGAAATATAGGCAAAACATTATCTGACATACATCTCAAAAATGTTCTCATAGAACAGCCTACCCAAGCAATAGAAATAAAAGCAAGAATAAACAAATGCGGCGTAATGAAACTTACAAGCTTTTGCACAGCAAAGGAAATCATAAGTAAAACAAAACGACAACCTATGGAATTGGAGAAAATTTTTTCAAATGAATCCTACAGAGGCTTGGTCTCCAGAATATATAAGCAGCTCATACGACTTAATAAGTTAAAAACAAACAACTCAATCTAAAAATGGACAGAAGACCTAAACAAGCAGTTCTCCAAGGAAGAAATACGAATGATCAATAGGCACATGAAAAAATGCTCAGTATCACTAATTATGCAAATCAAAACTATGATGAGATATCACCTCACACCAGTCAGAATGGCCATCATTCAAAATTCCATAAATAACAAATTTTTGAGAGGCTGTGGTGAAAGGGGAACCCTCCTACACTGCTGGTGGGAATGCAGTTTTGTACAGCCATTGTGGAAAACAGTATGAAGATTCCTCAAAAGTCTAGGAATGGACTTACCATATTACCCAGGAATCCCACTTCTGGACATATATCCAGAAGGAACCCTCTTCACAAAGACACATGTTTATTCAATGAAATACTATTCAGCCATAAAAACCAACAACATAACGCCATTTGTAACAACATGGATATCCCTGGAGAATATCATTTTAAGTGAAGTAAACCAGAAATAGAAAGAAAAATACCATATGAGATCGCTCATATGTGGAATCTAAAAAAAAATTAAATAAAATAAATACAAAATAGAAATAGACTCATAGACATAGAATACAAACTTGTGGTTGCCAAGGATGTGGGATGGGATACACTGAGAGTTCATTATTTGCAGATTCTAACAGGATTATAGATAAACAAGATCACACGGTATAGCATAGTGAAATATATACAAGATCTTTCGGTAGCTCATGGCCAAAAAAAAATGTGACATTGAATATATGTATGTTTATGTATAACTGAAGAATTGTGCTCTACAATGGAATTTGACACAACATTTTAAAATGACTATAACTCAATAAAAAATGTAAAAAATAAAAAAAAATAACCTGGACTGTCATAAGCCATATATTAGGAAAAAGTACTTCAGATAACTTTTAGAGTCCAAGATAAATGTACCTAATGAAATTTCTTTTCAAAATTATATTTACAATAGCAGAATGTTTTCATATTTCTTTTTAATGGCTCATGATTTTATCAAAATAGTTACATAATCAATTGAATGTGATTTCATAGTTTCCTCAAGATTTCTTTCATCACAGATTCTATACTATATGCCAATTAAAATATTCATTAATAAATTTAAGAAATGTGCTACAAATTATTTTAATCATATTAGAATGCAACATATTTCAAGTTTTCTAATATATGTGTTAATATCCAATTGAATTGAAATATATCCAAGTCTTAAATTAAATTAAATTTTTTTCTTTATGTTAAAAAAGAGCCATACTAATGGGATAACTCACCCCTCACAGGGACATCTATTTCATGAAAGAAGTGACAAATCTCACGAGATTTTTCTCCACTGAAGTGGATAAGACATAAGGTGCCCTGAGAGAGGCTGGGTTACAGCTCCTTTGAGTAGGGAAGCCACACAAACTATAAACATTGCTTTAATTTAGTGGAATGCCAATGGCATTATTCTACTATGAAGAGTGTATATAGTCTCACAAGAAAAGGGACAAATCTCACGTAATTTGGCTTCACTGAATAGGATACAAGGTGAAGTGTTCTGAATGTGGCTGGCTTAATTCTCACCAGATGAGGAAATTCTAAAAGATATAATTTTTTTTTCCATTAACAGGCATGCCAATAGAATAACTTGCTCCTGGCAGGGGCAAAGGGAGAAGGGACAAATTTCATGAGATTTTTTTTCCCTGGAAATGATAATTGGTGAAGTACCTTGAGAGAGTCTGGGCAACAGCTCGTCAATGAAGGGATGCAATAGAAACAGTGATGATGCATTTGTAATACTTGTGCCATTGGGATTCTTATTCCCTGAATAGGTGACTTGTTCTGATGAGAAAATAGATCAAATTTCATGAGATTTGTCTTCACTGAAGCACATAAGAAAATAGTTGCCCTTAGAGAGTCTGGGCTATGGCTCAGTGGATAAGGCAGTCTATTATGGGATAAAAATATGCTTTCATTAACAGGAGTGCAATTGAAATTCTTTCCCTTGAGCAGTGGACTCAGTCTCTTGAGAAAACAGACAAATATCCATAGATTGTTGAGGCATTCATTAGATGATGCTGTTATGGATTCCCGAGAGGCTGGATTAATGCTCAACTGTGAATAAAAGTCATCTTTCCAGAAGTCGGGGAAGAGCTAGTATCCAGAGTGTTTTAGGAAATCATCAAGAGATGAAGCCAGTTTTTCCCTTATAACAAGGTGAAAATTGATTTCTAGTGATGGGGAATGGGTTTCCCCATAGAAGTGGCATGACTGTTTGGAAAAAACACATATCTCATGATTTTTGTTTCCACACCAAGATGATTAATGGTAAGGCACCTGAGACAGATGGGATACTTATTGCTTTGAGAAAGGATGCCATAAAATCAGGATTAAATGCTTTTCTAACAGGAATGTCAACAGAAAACTATACGATGAACCAGGAATTAGTTTTGTGAGAATTGGTAAAAATCTAGTGAGAAATGGCAGCACTGAAAAAGATTAAGTAGTGAGATACTCTGAATGAGGCTTGGCTACTACCCACCCAAGAAAGAAACAATACAGAGTATTAAAAATTCTTTCATTAACAAGCGTGCTAACTCTCCTTGTAAGAGTTGATATACTATCATGAGAAAATGGACAAATCACGTGAGACTTGTCTCCATGGAAAAGGATGAATGTAAGGTGCCACGATAGTAGACAGATACAGCTCAGGGGAGAAATGAAGGCATAAAGAGAGAAAAACAAAATTATTTCATTAACAACCATGCTTCCTGGATTCCCCTATGCTGAACAGGGGATTTAATCTCATGAGAAAAGGCAGAAATCTCATGATATTTGGTTCCACTGAAGAGGATAAGTGGTGAGGTGCCCTGAGAGAGTCTGTGCTACTGCACGTTGAAAAAGGGAAACCATTTAGTCAGTGAAAAATGCTTGATTAACAAGAGTTCAATTGGAATTCCTCTTTCTTTTTTTGGGAGGGTTACATTGTCTCATGAGAAAATGGACAATTTTCATGATTTTGTGGAGCTTTTGGGAGTGGATGGGCTTATGGATCTGAGAAGGGTTGGATTCATGCTCATCTGAGAAAATAAGAAAATTTTAGATGCTGTGTGTGGACCTAGTTTCCAGAGTATGGAGTGACACTATCAGAAGCAGAAGACACTTCTTCCCATTCAACAAGATGAGAATTGATTTTGAATCAGGTATAATGACATTGTACAGATGAGCAGTGTAAATCTCGTGGAAGAACAGTCATATCTCATTAAATTTGTCTCCAGCTTATGAAGATTAAGAGTGAGGTGGCCAGATGCTGGGCTAGTGTTGGCCAGTGAAGTGAAGCCATAACCACTGTTAAAAAAATAATGTTTTCATTAACAGGTTTTCAAATGGGATTACTCTCCCATGAAGGTGGTAATTTGTCTTGTGAGAAAAGTGACAAATTTCACAAGATTTGGCTCCATTTTGAAAAATTGAAGTGTCCTTAGAGATAATGGGTTACTGCTTACCAGAAAAGAAATCAATAAATGCAGAAAAAAAACCCTATTTGCTTTAGAAGTCTTGTCAACAGGATTATTCTCCTTTAAGCAGGGGACTTATTCTTGTGAGAAAAATGAGAAATCTCACGAGATTTGGCGCCACTAAAGGGAATAAGTGAGGTTCCTGAGAGAGTCCAGGATACTGCTCAGTGGAGAAAGAAGTTCATACTAAGTGTAAAAATTATTTTATTAACAGGATTGCATGTGGAATTTATCTATTTTGACTTGGGGACTTATTCTCACAAGAAAATTGAGACATCTCAAGATATTCCTGGATATTTTAGGGAACCTATGGGCTTTTTGTGCTGTAGGTGACTAAATTCAAACTCGTCTTTGAAGATAAGACACTCTTTGAGATAATGTGTACCTAGTCTCTACAATGATGAAGGTGATTTTCATGAAATGGAGAGTTTTTCACTTACAACAGGATGAGAATTGATTTCAAATGAGGGGGAATGACTTTCCCTAGAGGAGTGGCTTGAGTGTCAAAGAAAAGGCATATCTTGTGCTATCTGGCTCCACCTGAGAAGGATTAAGTTTGAGGAGCCCTGTAAGAAACTGAATTACTGCACATCAGAAAGGGAGACATAAAGAGAGTAAAAAATTATTTCATTAATTGTCATACCAACAAGATAATTCTCCCTTTATGAGAAGAATTAGTCTTATGAGAAAAGGGACAGATATCTTGAGATTTTTCTCCACTGAAGTGGATAAGATGTAAGATGCTCTGAGAGAGACTAGGATACAGCTCTTTTGAGTAGGGAAGCCACATAAAGAGTAAGAAATTGCTTTAATTTAGCAGAATACCAACAGGATTCCTCTACTGTGAATAGTGGGCATAGTCTCATGAGAAAATGGACATTTTTTATGAGATTTGGCTTCACTGAATAGGGTAAAATGTGAGGTACTCTGAAAGAGGCTGGGGTACTGATAGGAAGCTCTTCAAGAAGAAAAGATTCTTTCCTTAACAGATGTGCAAAGGGATGCCTCTCCCTTGAACAGGGAATATAATCTAACTAGAAAAGGGACAAATCTCATGAGATTTGGATTACCAGGGGAGGATATATGGTGAGGTGCCTTAAGAGAGGCTGGGCGACTGCTTGTCAGTGAAGGGATGCAATAAAGACATAAATAAGTGTATTTAGAATACACGTGCCAATGGGATTCTACTTTCCTGAAGAAAGGACTCAGTCTGATGAGAAAAGAGGTCAAATATCATGAGATTCACCTTCACTGAATCAAATATGGAATGAGTTGCCCTCAGAGGACAAGGACAAGGGCTCAGCGGTGAAGGGAATCCATTTAGAAAGAAAAATATGTTTCATTAACAGAAGTGCAATTGGAATTCCTTCCCCTGAGAAGGGAATTTGGCCCCTTTTGAAAACGGACAAGTATTCTCAAGTTGCTGGGGCTTTCATGAGATGATGCTGTTATGGATTCAAGGGAGACTGAATTCAGGCCTTACTGAGGAGGAAACTCATCCTTCCAGAAGTTAGGGAGGAGTTAGTCCCCTGAGTGACAGAGGAAATCAATAAGAGATGGAGCCAGTTGTTCCCTTTCAACAAGGTGAAAATTTATTTCCAATAATGGAAAATGCTGTTTCCCATACAAGCTGAAAGATTACCTAGATAGGCCACAAACCCTAACACAGAAACTCTGTTTTCCCAGCAAGGTAGGTGAAGGAAGGCTTCCAAAACATTTGGATCTTAGAATGGAACAAGTGCATAAGCATTCCATCTGTTAGCATAAAAGATAAGAGTATATCTAAAAACAAATATTCTGATTTCTCAGCATGTTTCCATGAACCAGTTACATGGTAAAGGCAGTTTGCACAGGAAAACTGAGTTGGAGAGAGTGAATTTCCTTACATTTATAGTTTGGCCTCAAACACTAACGCAGAAATTCTGTTTTAGCAAAAAGGTAGGTAAAGGATGGCTTAGATATGCATGCAGATCCCAGAATGGAACATGTGAAGAAGCATTCCTTCCACTAGCAAAAAGGGCAAGGGTACATCTAGGAATACATATCCTGATTTCTCAACATGTTTCTTAGAGGTGGTTTCAAAAAAAGGCAGTTTGCGATGGAAAACTGAGGTGGAGCGAGTGCTTCCCCATAGATATGTAAGTAGCAGCGATCCCCTAACACAGAAACTCTGCATTCCCAACAAGCTAGGTCAAGGAAGGCTTCGATACACATTCTGAACCCAGAGTGAAACATGTGGCGGGGCATTCATTCATCTAGCATAAAAGGCATGGTACACATAGAAACACTAACTGTGATTTCTCAGCAAGTTTTCAAGAGCCGGTTTGACAGTAAAGGCAGTTTGCATGAAAAACCGAGTTGGAGAGTGTGAAACCCCTTACATATATAAGAAGGCTTCAATCACTAACAAGAAACTGTTTTGCCAACAACTTATGCGAAGGATGGCTTCCACACATTCGGATCCTAGATTGGAACAAGAGCAGATGCGTTCCCTCCCCTAGTATAAAGGGCAATGTTCCATGTAGAAACACATAAGCTGATTTCTAAGAAAGCTTCCTTGAACCGGTTTCAAGTTGAAGGTACTTTGTACACGAAAACAGAGTTGGAGTGAGTGTCGCCCAGTATATATATAGGCAGGATTCAAACCATGACACAGGAAAACTTTGTGCCAACAAGTGATGTGAAGGAACGTTTCCACACACATTTAGATTCCAGATTTGAACATGTGGACGTGCATTCACTCTGCTAGCATAAAAGACAAGAGTACATCTAGAAACACTTATTCTGATTTAACAAGTGTCTTAGAGTCCGTTTCATGGTAAAGACAGTTTGCGCTGGGAAACAGAGTTTGAGCGAGTGCCACCCATTACATACATACGTAGGCCTCAAACCCTAAGGCAGGAAAACTTTATGTCAACAAGTTAGTGGAAGGAACTCTTCCACACACATTCAGATACGTGAATGTAACATGTGGAAATGTGTTCCCTCTGCTAGCATAAAGAGCAAGGGTCCATCTAGAAACACTGATTCTGAATTCTCAGCAAGTTTCCTAGAGCTGGTTTCATGGTAAAAGCAGTTTGTGCTGGAAAACCGAGTTGGAGAGAATGCCTCACCTTACATATATAGGTAAGCCTCAAACCCCAACACAGAAATTTTGTTCTCACAAAGGTAAGTGAAAAAGAGCTTCCACACACATTCTGATCCCAGAATGGAACATACGGAGAAGCATTCACTCTGCTAGCATGAAGGGCAAGGGTACATCTAGAAACACATATTCTGATTCCTCAGAAAGTTTCTTAGAGTCCATTTCAGTATAAAGGCATTTTGCACTTGGAAACCAAATTTGAGTGAGTGACACCCATTACATATATGGGTAAGCCTCAAACCCTAAAGCAGGAAAAATTTTGCCAAAAAGATAGGAGAAGGACGTCTTCCACACACATTTGGATCCCAGAATGGAACATATGGAGAAGCGTTCCCTCTTGCAGCATAAATGGCAAAGGAAGATCTAGAAACACTTATTCTGATTTTGCGGCAAGTTTCCTTGATCTAGTTTCACGTTAAAGGCATTTTGTGCTGGAAAACTGAAATAGAGCATGTTCCTCCACTTACATACATACACAGGGCTCAAACCCAAAAAAAGAACTTTTATTTTCCACATAAGGTAAGTGAAAATGGCTTCCACACACATTCTGCTTCTAGAATTGAACATGTGGTGAAACATTACCTCCCCAGCATAAAGGGTAAGGTACAACTAGAAACACTTATTCTGATTTCTCAGCAAGTTTCCTAGAGTCAGTTTCAAGGTAAGGCAGGTTACGCCAGGAACCCAAGTTCGAGAAAGTGCCGGTCATTAGTATATAAGTAGGCATCAAACTGAAACACAGGAAATATTTTTGCCAACAAGTTAGGTGAAGGACTGCACCCACACACATTTGGATTTCAGAATGGAACATGTGGAGAACATTCCCTCTACTAGCATAAAGGGCAATGGTACATCTAAAAACACTAATTCTGATTACTCAGCAAGATTCCTGGTGCCGTTTTCACAGTTAATGCAGTTTGTGCAGGAAAACAGAATTGTAATGAGTGCCTCCCCTTACAGATATAGGTAGGGATCAATCCCTAACACAGAAACTCTTTTTCCCAACAAGGTAGGTGGAGGACAGCTTACACACACATTCGAAACCCAGATAGTAACAAGAGCAAATGCATTCCCTCCACTAGCCTAAAGGGCAATGTTGAATCTAGAAACACATACTCTGATTTCTAAGAATGTTTCCTTGAACTGATTTCAAGTTAAAGGCAGTTTGTACCTGAAAACCTCTTGGAGCAATGTCGCCCAGTTTATATTTAGGCAGGACTCAAACCATAACACAGGAATGCTTTTTGCCAACAAGTGATTTATAGTAAGATTTCCACAGACATTCAGATTCCTAATTTGCACATGTGGAGAAGCTTTTGCTCTGCTAGCATAAAAGGCCAGAGTACATATAGAAACACTTATTCTGATTTCACAGCAAGTTTATTAGAGCCAGTTTAATGGTAAATTCAGTTTGCCCTGGAAAACTGAGTTGGAGCGAGTGATTCCCCTTACATGTACATGTAGTTCTGAAACACTGTCACAGAAACTCTGTATTCTCAACAAGGTAGGTGAAGGATGGCTTCCACAAACATTCACATCACAGAATGGATAATGTGGAGAAGCTTTCACTCCACTAGCATAACGGGCAAGGGTACATCTCTAAACACTTATTCTGAATTTGCAGCAAGTTTCCCTGATCTCGTTTCATGTTAAAGGCATTTTGTGCTGGAAAACCGAAATAGAGCATGTTCCTCCACTTACATACATATACAGGGCTCAAACCCAAACAAAGAACTTTTATTTTCCACATAAGGTAAGTGAAAATGGCTTCCACACACATTCTGATCCTAGAATGGAACATGGGTAGAAGTGTTCCCTCTGCTAGCATAAAGGGCAAGGGTACATCTAAGAAACATTTAATCTGATTTCTCAGCAAGTTTCCTGGAGCGGGTTTCATGGTAAAAGCATTTTGACTGGAAAATCTAGTTGGGAGTGCCACACCTAACATATATAGTTAGGCCTTGAACCCTAACACAGAAACTAATTTTTCCCAGCTAGTTAAGTGAAAAACGGCTTCCACACAAGTCCTGAACCCAGAATGGAACATGTGGAGAAGCATTCTCTCTGCTAGCATAAAGGGCATGGTTGCATAAAAAAGCACATATTCTGCTTTCTCAGCAAATTTCCTAGAGTCAGTTTCAGGTAAAGGTAGTTTGCACGGGAAAACCGATTGGAAAGAATGCCTCCCCTTACATATATAACTAGGCCTCAAACCCTCACACACAAACTCTGTTTTGCTAACAAGTTATGTGAAGGAAGTTTTCCACACACATTAGGATCCCAGGATGGACAAGTGCAGATGCATTCCCTCCGCTAGCATAAAGGGCAATGGTACATCTAGAAAAGCTTATTCTGATTTCTCAGCAAGTTTTCTAGAGCCAGTTTCAGGTCAAGGGAGTTTGTGCGGGAAAACCGAGTTGGAGCGAATTTCTCCTTTTATATATAGTTTGGCCTCAAACCCTAACACAGAAACTCTGTCTTCTCCAAAGTTAAGTGAAGGATGGCTTTGACACACATTCAGATCCCAGAATGGAACACATAGAGAAGCGTTCCCTTCGCTAGCATAAAGGGCAAGGGTGCATCTACAAACACTTATTCTGATTTCTCAGCAAGTTTCTTAGAGTTGGTTTCATGGTAAAGAGGTTTGCGCTTGGAAACCGAGTTCAAGCGAGTGACGCCCATTACATATATAGGTAGGCCCCAAACCCTAACGCAGGAAAACTTTTTTTGAAAAAGATAGGTGAAGGACGTCTTCCAGACACATTTGGATCCCAGAACAGAACATGTGGAGAAGCTTTCCCTCTTCCAGCACAGATGGCAAAGGTAGATCTAGAAAAATTTATTCTGATCTCAGCAGGGTTCTTACAGAGCCAATTCCACGCTGAAGGCAGTTTGGGCTGGAAAAGCGAATTGTAGCGAGTGAGTCCCCTTACATATATCGGTAGGACTGAAACCCTAACACAGGAAATCTCTTTTCCCAACAAGGTTGGTGAAGGACAGCTTCCACACACATTCGGAACCCAGAATGAACATGTGGAGAAGCATTCCTTCCACTAGCAGACATGGCGTGTATACATCTAGAAACACTTACTCAGATTTCTCAGTAATTTTCCTGGAGCCTGTTTCAAGGTCAAGGCAGTTTGAGCTGGAAAATCATGTTTGAGTGAGTGCTTCCCCTTACATGTATATGTAGGCCTAAAACCCTAACACAGAAACTCGATTTTCCCAACAAGGTAGCTGAAGGATGGCTTCCACACACATTCAGATCCCAGAATGGAGCAAGTGAAGATACGTTCCCTCTGTTAGCATAAAGGTCAAGGTTACATCTAGAAACAATTCTGATTACTCTGCAAGTTTCCTAGAGCCCATTTCATAGTAAAGGCAGTTTGCACTGGAAAACCGAGTTGGAGTGAAGGCCTCCCCTATATATATAAGTAGGCCTCAAACACTAACCCAGTAACACTTTTTGTCAACATGTTAGGGGAAGGACGGCTTCCACACACATTCGGACCCCAGAATGGAACATGTGGAGAATCGTTCCCTTTGCAAGTAAAACGGGCAAGGATACATCTAGGAACACTAATTCTGATTTCTCAACAAGATTCTGGTGCTGTTCTCACGGTAAAGGGAGTTTGCACTGGAAAACTGAGTTGGAGTGAGTGACTCCCCATACATGTATAGGTAGTTCTGAAACATTGTCACAGAAACTATTTATTTCCAAAAAAAAGTGAAGGATGGCTTCCACACACATTCTGATACTTGAGTGGAAAATGTGGTGAAGTGTACACTCCGCTAGCATAATGGGCAAATGTATATCTAGAAACTAATTCTGATTTTTCAGCAAGTTTCCTAGAGCCCATTTCACAGTAAAGGCAATATACACTGGAAAACCAAGTTGAAGTGAGTGCTGTAACTTACATATACAGGTAGGCCTCAAACCCTAACACAGAAACTCTGTTTTCCCAATAAGGTAAGTGAAAAACTGCTTTCACACACATTCTGATCCCAGAATGGAATATGTGGAGAAGTGTTCCCTCCGAGAGCATAAATGGCTATGTACTATTAGAAACACTTATTCTGATTTCTCAGCAAGTTTTCTAGAGCCAGTTTCAGGTCAAGGGAGTTTATGTGGGAAAACTGAGTTGGAGCGAATGCCTCTCCTTACATATATAGGTAGGCCTGATACCCTAACACAGGATAAATTTTACCAAAAAGATAGGTGAAGGACTCCTTCCACACACATTTGGATCCCAGAATGAAAAATGTGGAGAAGCGTTCCCTCTTTCAGCATAAATGGTAAAGGTAGATCTACAAAAATTTATTTTGATCTCATCTGGTTTCTTACAGCCAATGTCTCACTAAAAGCAGTTTGGGCTGGAAAAGTGAATTGTAGCGAGTGAGTTCCCTTACATACATAGGTAGGACTCAAACCCTAACACAGAAACTCTGTTTTCCCAACAAGGTAGGTGGAGTTCGACTAACAAAAACATTCGCATTGCAGAATGGAAAATGTGGAGAAGCTTTCCCTCCACTATCACAATGGGCAAGGGTACATCTAGAACACTTATTCTGATTTCGCAGCAAGTTTCCTCAATCTCATTTCACGTTAAAGGCAGTTTGTGCTGGAAAACCGAATTGGAGCATGTGCCTCCCCTTACATATGTATTTAGGCCACAAACTCTAGCACAGGAACTCTGTTTTCCCAAAGAAGTATGTGAAGCACAACTTCCACACACATTTGGATCCCAGAATGGAACATGTGGAGAACGTTCCTTCTGCTAGCATAACGGGCAGTGATACATCTAGAAACACTAATTCTGATTTCTCAGAATGTTTCCTAGAACCAGTTTCACCGTAAAGGTTGTTTGCACTGGAAAGCCATGTTGGAGGGAATGCCTCCCCTTTTATGTATAGATAGGCCTGAAACCCTAACACAGGAACTATTTTACCAACAAGGTAGGTGAAGGACGGCTTCCCCACACATTCAGATCCCAGATTGGAACAAGAGCAGATGCATTCCCCCTGCTAGCATAAAAGACAATATTCCTTCTAGAAACACATATTCTGATTTCTAAGATAGTTTCCTTGAATTGGTTTGAACTTAAAGGTATTTTGTACCCGAAAACCGAGTTGGAGCAAATATCACCCAGTATATATATAGGAAGGACTCAAACTGTAACACGGGAAAATTTTCCTAGCAAGTGAAATTAAGGAATGTTTCCCCACACATTCACATTTCTGATTTGAACATGTGGAGATGTGTTTGCTCTGCTAGCATAAAAGGCAAGAGTATATCTAGAAACACTTATTCTAATTTCACAGCAAGGGCCTTAGATTCCATTTCACAGTAAAGGCAGTTGCACTGGGAAACCGAATTTGAGTGAGTGCTGGCCATTACATATATAGGTAGGCCTCAAACCATAAGAAAGGAAAATTTTTGCCAACAAGTTAGTTGAAGGACATCTTCCACACACATTCAGATCCATGAATGGAACAAGTGCAGAAGAGTTCCCTCTGTAAGCATAAAGGGCAAGAGTCCATCTACAAACACTTATTCTGATTTCTTAGCATGTTTCTTAGAGCTGGTTTCACGCTAAACTCAGTTTGTACTGGAAAACTGAGTTGGAGTGAGTGATGCCCATTACATATATGGGTAGACCTCAAACACTAATGCAAGAAAATTTTTGCCAAAAAGATAGGTGAAGGAAGTCTTCCACATGCATTTGTTTCGCAGAATGGAACATGTGGAGAAGCATTCCTTCTTCCAGCATAAATGGCAAAGCTGATCTACAAAAAATTATTCTGATCTCAGCAGGTTTCATACAGCCTTTTTCTCACTAAAAGCTGTTTGCCCTGGAAAAGTGAATTGTAGCTAGTGAGTCCCCATACATATATAGATGGGACTCTAACCCTAATGGATAAATCTTGTTTTCCCAACAAGGTAGGTGAAGGACGACTTCCACAAACATTCACATTGCAGAATGGAAAATGTGGAGTAACATTGCCTCCGCTAGCATAATGGGCAAAGGTACATCTAGAAACTCTTATTAGGATTTTGCAGCAAGTTTCCTTGATCTCCTTTCACGTTAAAGTCAGTTTGTGCTGGCAAACTGATTTGCAGTGTGTGCCTCCCCTGAAATATGTATGTAGGCCTAAACCCTAGCACAGAAACTCTGCTTTCCCAAAGAGGAAGGTGTAGGACAACTTCCACACACATTTGGATCCCAGAATGGAACATCTGAATTACCGTTAGGTCGGCTAGCATAAAGGGCATGGGTCCATATAAAAACACTTATTTCTCAGCTAATTTCCTAGAGCCGATTTGATGGTAATAGCAGTTTGCACTGGAAAAGTGAGTTGCATGAGTGCCTCCCCTTACATATAAACCTCGTCTTGAAATGCTAACACAGAAAAACTTTTTCCCAACAAAGTAGGTGAATAAGAACTTCCCCACACAATCTGATACTAGATGGAACATGTGGAGAAGCATTCCCTCTGCTAGCATAAAGGGCAAGGGTACATGTAGAAACACATATTCTGATTTCTCAGCAAGTTTTCTAGAGCTGGTTTCACGGGAAAAGCATTTTGACTGGAAGATCGATTTGGAGCGAGTGCCTCCCTTTACGTATATAGTTAGGCTTCAAACCTTTACACAGAAACTCTGTTTTCCAAGTTATGTGAAGGGATTCTTCCACACACATTTGGATCCCAGAATGGAACATGTGGAGAACGTTCCCTCTGCTAGCATAAAGGGCAATGATATATGTAGTAACACTAATTTTGATTTCTCAACAAGATTCCTGGTGCCATTTTCATGGTTAATACAGTTTGTGCTGGAAAACAGAATTGTAGCGAGTGCATCCCTTTACATATATAGGTAGGCCTCAATCACTAGCACAGAAATTCTGTTTTACTAACATGTTAGGTGAAGGACAGCTTCCACAGACATTTGGAACCCAGAATGATACATGTGAAGTACCGTACCCTCGGCTAGCATAAAAGGCAAGGGTCCATCTAAAAACACTAACTCTTCTTTCTCAGCTAGTTTCCTAGAGCCGATTTGATGGTAAAGGCAGTTTGCCCTGGAAAACTGAGTTGGCGCTAGTGCCTCCCTTTACATATAAAGATAGGCCTCAAACACTAACACAGAAACTCTTTTTCCCAACAAGGTAGGTGAAGGACGGCTTACACACACATTCGAAACCCAGATAGTAACAAGAGCAAATGCGTTCCCTCCACTAGCCTAAAGGGCAATGTTGAATCTAGAAACACATACTCTGATTTCTAAGAATGTTTCCTTGAACTGATTTCAAGTTAAAGGCAGTTTGTTCCTGAAAACCTCTTGGAGAAATGTCGCCCAGTTTATATTTAGGCAGGACTCAAACCATAACACAGGAATGCTTTTTGCCAACAAGTGATTTATAGTAAGATTTCCACAGACATTCAGATTCCTAATTTGCACATGTGGAGAAGCTTTTGCTCTGCTAGCATAAAAGGCCAGAGTACATATAGAAACACTTATTCTGATTTCACAGCAAATGTCTTAGGGTCTGTTTAATGTCAAAGGCACTTTGCACTGGGAAACTGAGTTCGAGCAAGTGCCACCCATTACATAGATATATGTAGGCCTCAAACCATAAGACAGGAAAACTTTTTGCCAACAAGTTAGTTGAAGAATGCCTTCCACACACATTCAGATCCATGAATGTAACAAGTGCAGAAGCATTTCCTCTGCAAGCATAAAGGGCAAGAGTACATCTACAAACTCCTATTCTGTTTTCTCAGCAAGTTTATTTGTGCCGGCTTCCCGGTAAATTCAGTTTGTGCTGAAAAACTGAGTTGCAGCGAGTGACTCCCATTACATGTATAGGTAGTTCTGAAACACTGTCACAGAAACTCTATATTCTCAACAAGGTAGGTTAAGGATGGCTTCCACAAACATTCACATTGCAGAATGGGAAATGTGGAGAAACTTTCCCTCTGATAACATAATGGGCAAGGCTACATCTCTAAACACTTATTCTGAATTTGCAGCAAGTTTCCCTTATCTCATTTCACGTTAAATGCAGCTTGTACTTGAAAACCGATTTAGAGCATGTGCCTCCCCTTACATATATAGGTAAGCCTCAAACCCTCACACAGAAACTGTTTTCACAACAAGCTAGATGAATGAAGGCTTCCATATACATTCAGAATCGAGAATGGAACATGTGGAAAAGTGTTCCTTCTGCTAGCAGAGGGGGCAAGTATACATCTAGAAATACTTATTCAGATTTCTCAGCAAGTTTCCTGGAGTCTGTTTCAAGGTAAAGGCAGTTTGCACTGGAAAATCGAGTTGGAGAGAGTGTCTTCAATTACATATGTAGGTAGACCTGAAACCTTAACACAGAAACCAGCTTTTCTCAAAAAGGTAGTTGAAGGACGTTTTCTGCACACATTCAGATTCCAGAATGCAAAATGTGCAAATGCACTCCCTACACTAGCATAAAGGGCAAGGTTCCATCCTGAAACAATTATTCTCATTTCTCAGCAATTTTTCTAGAGCCGGTTTCAAGATAAAGGCAGTTTGAGCTGGAAAAGCTATATGCCTCCCCTTATACATCTAGGTAGACCTCAAACCCAAACACAGTAACTCTGTTTTATCAAGTCCGATGAAGGACGGCTTCCACTCACATTCGGTTTCCAGAATGGAGCATGTGGATAAGCGTTTTTTCATATATCATATAGCATGTACATATGGAAACACTTACTCTGATATGTCAGCATGTTTCCTTGAGCCGGTTTCAAGGGAAAGGCTGTTTATGCTGAAAAACACAGTTCAAGCAAGTCCCTCCCCATAGATATGTTATTCGCGTAGTTCCCTAACACAGAAGTTCTGTTTTCCTAGCAAGCTAGGTGAAGGAATTCTTCCACACACATTCGGATCCCAGAAGGGAGAATGTGGAGAGGCGCTCTTTCATCTAGCATAAAGTGCATGGCTACATCTAGAAAGAATTATTTTGACACCTCACATATTTCCTTGAGCCGGTTTAAAGAGAAAGGCAGTTTGTGCTGGTAAACTGTGTTGGACCCAGTGCCTCACCATAAATATATAAATAGCATAACCCCTAACACAGAAACTCTTTGCTCCCAACAGTTTTGTGAAGGATATTTCCACACACATTCAGATCCCAGAATGGAGCATGTGGAGAGGTGTTATTTCATGTAGCATAAAGGATATAGGTACATCGAGAAACATATACTCTGATTTCTCAGCATGTTTCCTAGAGCTGGTTTCACAGTAAAGGCAGTTTGCACTGGAAAACCGATTTTCAGCGTTTGTCTCCCCATATATTTTCATGTAGGCTGCAAAACCTTACGTAAAACCTCTGTTATCCCAACCAGATTTGTGAAAGACTGCTTCAAAACACATTTGGTTCCCAGAATGGAACAAGTGCAAAACGATTCCCTCTGCATCTATAATTGGCAAGCATACATCTAAAAGCACTTATTCTGATTTCTCATCAAGTTTCTTAGAGCCAGTTCCACAGTAAAGGCTGTTTGCTTTACAAAACCGATTGGAGCGAGTGCCTCCGTTTACCTGTATAGGTAAGACACAAACCATAACACAGAAACCCTGCTTTACCTACAAGGTAGGTGAAGGACAGCTTCCAAACACATTCAGATCCTAGAGTGGACAATGTGTAAAAGAGTTCCCTGCACTAGCATAAACGGCAAGGGTATTATTAGAAACACTAATTCTGATTTCTCATCAAGTTTCCTAGAGCCAGTTTCACAGTAAAGGCAGTTTGCACTGGAAAATCAAGTTGGAGAGAGTGCCTCTCCTTACATATATAGACAGGTCTGAAACCCTAGCACAGAAATGCTCTTTTGCTAACAAGGTAGATGAAGGACGGCTTCCACACACATTCTGACCCCAGAACGGAAAATGTGGAGATGAGAGAAGTGTTCCCTCCACTAGCATAAATGGCAAGGGTACATCTAGAAAGACTAATTCTGATTTCTCAGCAAGGTTCCTAGAGCCTATTTCACAATAAAGGAAGTTTGCACTGGAAAATCGAGTTGGAGCGAGTGCCTCCCCTTACATATATAGGTAGGCCTCAAACCCTAACACAGAAACAGTGTTTTGCCAACAAGTTAGGTGAAAGATGGCTTACACACATTCAGATCCCAGAGTGGAACAAGTGCAGAAGCGTTCACTCTGCTAGCATAAAGAGCAAGAGTACATCTTGAAACAGATATTCAAATATATCAGCAAGATTGTTAGAGTCAGTTTCATGGTAATAGCAGTTTGCACTGGAAAACCGAGTTGGATCGAGTGCCTCCCCTTAAATAAAGAGGTAGGCCTCAAAACCTAACCCAGAAACTCTGTTTTTCCAACAAGGATGGTGAAGGATGACTTTCACACACATTCAGATCTTAGAATGGAAACTGTGTAAAAGAGTTCCCTCTGCTTGCATAAACTGCAAGGGTACTATTAGAACACTAATTCTGATTTCTCAGAAAGTTTCCTAGAACCTGTTTCACAGTAAAGGCAGTTTGTGCTGGAAAACCGAGTTGGAAGTAGTGCTTCCCTTTACATATATAGGTAGGCCTCATAACCTAATGCAGAAAATCAGTTTTCTCAACAAGGTAGGTGAAGGACAGCTTCCACACACATTCAGATACAACAATGGAACATGTGGAGGAGCATTACCTCTGCTAGCATGATGGGCAAATGTCCACTTAGAAAAAACATATTCTGCTTTCTGAGTAAGTTTCTTACAAATTATTTCACAGTAAAGGCATTTGGTGCTGGAAAACCGAGCTGGAGCAAGTGCCTTCCCTTACATATATAGGTAGGCCTGAAACCCTAACACAGAAACACTCTTTTGCCAACAAGATAAGTGAAGGACGGCTTCTACACACATTTGGATCCCAGTGTGGAACAAGTGAAGACACTTTTACTCTGCTCGCACAAATGGTATGAGTATATTAAGAAATACTTATTCTGACTGTGAACCAAGTACTCTTTAGCAGATTTTACAAAAAAGACAATTTGAACTGTAAAACCAAGGTGGAGTGAGTGCCTCCCATTACATATATAGGTGGCCCCATACCCTAACGCAGAAACTGTGTTTTCTCATCAAGGTAGGTGAAGGACGGCTTACACACACATACGGGTCCTAGAATGGAAAATGTGAAGTGTTTTCTCCATCAGAATAAAGAGCAAGGGTACATCTCAAAACAATAATTGCGACTTCTCTGCAACTATCCTAAGGCCAGTTTCATGGTAAAGGATTTTTGTGATGGAAAACCAAGTTACAGGGAGGGCCTCTCCTTATATATATATTTAAGCCTCAAACTCTAACACAGAAAGCCTATTTTGTCCAGAAGTTAGGTGAAGTACTGCTACCAGAAACATTCATATCCCAGAATTGAACATGTGAAAAACTATTACCTCTGCAAGCATAAAGGGCAAGAATCCAACTGGAAACATTGATACTGATCTATCAAGTTTCCAAGAGCCGATTTCATTGTAAAGCCATTTTGCACTGGAAACTGAGTTTGAGTGAGTCCCTCCCATTACGTATATAGGTAAGCCTCAGCCCCTAACACAGAAACTCTGTTTTACCAGCAAGGTAGGTGAAGGAAGGCTTCCACCCACATTCGGATTCCAGATTGGAACATGTGGAAAAACTTTCCCTCTGCTTGCATAAAAGGCAATGGTACATCTAGAAACAATTATTCTGATCTCTCAGCAAATTCCTTAGTGTCGATTTCATGGTAAATGCAGTAGACGCATGAAAACCAAGTTGAAGCATATGCCTCCCCTTACATTTATAGGTAGTCTCAAACCCTAACTTAGAAACTCTGTATTCCAAACAAGGTAGGTGAAGGACATCTTCCCCATGCATTTGGCTCCCTGAATTACAGAAGATCAGAAGCGTCCCCTCTGTTCTCTTAAATGGCAAGTGTACGTCTAGAAACACTAATTCTGATTTCTCAAGTTTCCTAGAGCGGGATTCTTGGTAAAGGTAGTTTGTACTCAAAAACCGTGTTGGAGCGAGTGCCTCTTCTTACGTATATAGGTAGGCCTCAAACCTTAACACAGAAGCACTGTTTTCCCAACAAGTAGGTGAAGGGCAGTGTCCACAGACATTCGGATCCAGAATGGAACACGTGCAGAACCATTCTCTCCATAAGCATAAAGTTAAAGAGTACATCTAGAAACACTTATTCTGATTTCTAAGCAAGTTTCCAAGAGCCCATTTCACGCATTGCCTCTCCTTATATTTATAGGTAGGCCTCAAACCCTGACACAGAAATTCTGTTTTCCCAAACAGGTAGGTGAAGGACGGCTTCCACACACATTCTAATCCTAGAATGGAAAATGTGGAGAAACGTTCCTTCAACTAGCATAAAGAGGAAGGATGTATTTAGAAATACTTATTCTGTTTCTCAGAAAGTTTCCTTTAGCCAGATTCACGGTAAAAGCATTTTGCACTTGAAAACTAACTTGAGCGAGTGTCTCCCCTTGCATATATAGGTAGGTCTCAACCCATAACACATAGACGTCTTTTTCCCAAAAATGTAGGTGAAGGATGGATTCCACACACATTCTGATTCTAGAATGGAAAATGTGGGGAAGCATACCATCCACCAGCATATAGGGCGTGGGTATATCTAGAAACAGTAATTCTGATTTCTAAGGAAGTTTCCCAAAGCCGGTTTCATGGTAAAGCCATTTTTAGCTGGAAAACTCAGTTGGAGCGAGTGCCTCCCTTTACATATATAAGTAGGCCTCAAAACTTAACACAGAAACTCCTTTTTCAGAATGAGGTAGGTAAAGGACGGATTCCAAACACATTCTGATTCTTGAATGGAACATGCGGAGAAGCATTCCCTAGGGTAGAAAAAGGGCATAGGTATATCTTGAAACACTAATTTTGATTTCTCAATAAGTTTCTTAGAGCCGGTTTCATGGTAAGTGAAGTTAGCACTGGAAAACCGAGCTGGAGAGAGTGCCTTCCCTTACATATATAGGTAGGCCTCAAATCCAAATGCAGAAAGTCTGTTTTCCAAAGGGGGTAAATGAAGGACAGCTTTACCAGACATTGGGATATCAGAATGGAACATGTGGAGAAGCATTCCTTCGCTGAAGAAAGGGCAAGAGTATATCTAGAAACACTTATTCTGATTTCTCAGCAAGTTTCCTAAAGCCAGTTTCATGGTAAAGGCAGTTGGCACTGAAATGCCAATTTGCAGCGTGTGTCTCCTGTTACATATATAGGTAGGCCTCAAAGCCTCATGAAGAAACTTTGTTTCCCCAAGGTAGGCAAAGGATGGCTTCCACACACATTTGGATCCCACAATGGAACTAATGCAGATGCGTTCCCCCCGCTAGTATAAAGGGCATGGGTACATCTAGAAACATGTATTCTCATTTATCAGCAAGTTTCCTACAGCCGGTTTCAAGTTACAGTCAGTTTGCACTGTAAAATCGAGTAGGAGCGAGAGTTGCACCACACTTACACAGGTAGACCTCAAAACCTAATGCAGAAACTCTGTTTTTGCAACAAGGTAAGTGAAGGACATCTTCCAAACACATTCTGATACCAGAATGGAATATGAAGAGAAGTGTTTCCTCTGCTAGCATACAGGGCAAAGGTCCATCTAGAGAAAATTTTTCTGATTTCTCTGCAAGTTTCCTAGAGCCAGTTTCACACTAATGGCATTTGGCACTGGAAAACCGATTTGGAAGTATTGCCTCCCTTTACATAAATAGAAATGCCTCAAACCCAAACACAGAAACTCCTTTTTCCCAACATGGTAGGTGAAGAAAAGCTTCCACACACAGTCGGATCCCAGAATGGAACAAGTGCAGAAACATTCCCTCTGCTAGCATAAGGTCCATCTTGAAACACTTTATCTGATTTCTTAGCAAGTTTCCTAGAGCTGGCTTCATGGTAAAGGCAGTTTACACTGCATAACCATGTTGGAGCGAGTTCCTCCCTTTACATATATAGGTAGGCCTGAAACCCTAACACAGAAACACTCTTTTGCCAACAAAGTAAGTGAAGGACAGCTTCTACACACATTCGGATCCCAGTGTGGAACAAGGGAAGACGCTTTCTCTCTAAGGCACAAACGGTAAGGGTACATTAAGAAACACTTATTCTGATTGCGAACCAAGTTGTCTTTAGCAGATTTTATGGTAAAGGCAGTTTACACTGTAAAGCCTAGGTGGAGTGAGTGCCTCCCATTACATATATAGGTGGCCCCATACCCTAACACAGAAACTGTGTTTTCCCATCAAGGTAGGTGAAGGATGGCTTACACACACATACGGGTCCCAGAATGGAAAATGTGGAGAAGTGTTTTCTCCACCAGAATAAAGAGCAAGGGTACATCTCAAAACAATAATTGCGACTTCTCAGCAACTTTCCTAAAGCCGGTTTCATGGTAAAGGCTTTTTGCGATGGAAACTGAGTTAGAGGGAGGGCCTCTCCTTATATATATATTTAGGCCTCAAACCCTAACACAGAAAGTCTATTTTGTCCAGAAGTTAGGTGAAGTACTGCTACCAGAAACATTCATATCCCAGAATTGAACATGTGAAGAACCATTACCTCTGCAAGCATAAAGGGCAATAATCCATTTGGAAACATTAATACTGTTCTAAGCAAGTTTCCAAGAGCCGATTTCATTGTAAAGCCATTTTGCACTGGAAAATGAGTTTGAGTGAGTCCCTCCCATTACATATATAGGTAGGCCTCAACCCCTAACACAAAAACTCTGTTTAACCAGCAAGGTAGGTGAAGGAAGGCTTCCACCCACATTCGGATCCCAGATTGGAACATGTGGAAAAACTTTCCCTCTGCTTGCATAAAAGGCAATGGTACATCTAGAAACAATTATTCTGATCTTTCAGCAAATTCCTTAGTGTCGATTTCACGGTAAATGCAGTAGGCACATGAAAACCAAGTTGGAGCATATGCCTCCCCTTACATTTATAGGTAGTCTCAAACCCTAACTTAAAAACTCTGTTTTCCAAACAAGGTAGGTGAAGGACGTCTTCCACATGCATTTGGCTCCCTGAATTACAGAAGATCAGAAGCGTCCCCTCTGTTCTCTTAAATGGCAAGTGTACGTCTAGAAACACTAATTGTGATATCTCATCAAGTTACCTAGAGCCAGTTTCATGGTAAAGGAATTTTTTGATGGATAACGAAGTTGGAGCTAGTGTCACCCATTACATGTATATGTATGCCTGAAACCCTAACACAGAAACTGCTTTTTCCCAACAAGGTAGCTGAAGGCTGGCTTCCACACACATTCAGATCTCAGAAGTGAGCATATGGAGAGGCATTGCTTCATGCAGCATAAAGGGCATGGTTACACTTTGGAACATGTACTTTGATTTATCAGCTTCTTTCCTTGACAAGGTTTCCAAGTAAAGGCAGTTTTCACTGGAAAACAGAGTTGGATCCAATGACTCCCTATAGACATTTACATAGCATAGTACCCCTCAACCAGAAACTGTGTGTTCCCAACAATTTAGCTGAAGGATGACTTCCACACACATTCAGATCTCAGAAGTGAGCATGGAGAGAGGCGTTCATTCACCCAGCATAAATCGCTGGGGGACATCTAGAAACACTTACTCAGATTTGTCAGCATGTTTCCTAGAGCGTGTTTAAAGTAAAGGCAGTTTGTGCTGGAAAACCGTGTTTGAGTGAGTGCCTCCACATAGATATCTAAGTAGCTAGTTCCAATCACCCAGAAACTCTGTGTTCCCAACAAGCTAGCTGAAGGAGCATTTCCACACGCATTCAGATCTCTGAAGTAAGCATGTTCAACGACAATCATTGATCAGGATTAAAGGGCTTGGTTACACCTAGGAACACTCATTCTAATTTCTCAGCATGTTTCCTAGATCCGGTATCCAAGTAAAGGCAGTTTGCACTGGAAAGCAGACTTGCAGTAACTGCCTTCCCATTGATATGAAAGTAGCATAGTACCAGTCACCTAGAAATTCAGTGTTGCCAACAGGCAACCTGAAGGAAGGCTTCCACACACATTCAGATCTCAGAAGTAAGCATGTGGAGAGACGTTCATTCTTCAAGCATAAATTGCATGGTTACACCTAGGAACAGTTATTCTGATTTCTCAGCATGTTTCCTACAGCCGGTTTTCAATTAAAGGCACTTTGCTCTGGGATACCGACTTGGAGTGAGGGCTACACCATAGATATGTAAGTAGCATAGTTCCCCCACCCTAAAACTCTGTGTTCCCAACAAGCTAGCTCAAGGACGGCTTCCACACACATTCAGCTCTCAGAAATGAGCATATGGAGAGGCATTCCTTCATCCCACAAAAAGGGCATGGTTACACTTTGGAACACTTACTCTGATTTCTCAGCATGTTTCTTAGGGACGGTTTCCAAGTAAAGGCAGTTTGCACTGGAAAACAGAGTTGGAGTGAGGGCCTCCCCATAGGTATGTAAGAAGTGTAGTTCCCCTCAACCAGAAACTCTGGGTTCCCATCAAACTATGTGAAGGGCACCTTACACACAGATTTAGATCTCAGAAGTGAGCATGTGGAGAGGCATTCATTCATCCAGCATAAAGGGCATGGGTACATCTAGAAAAACTTACTGTGATAGATATCTCAGCAAGTTTCCTAGAGCTGGTTTCCAAAAAATGCAGTTTGTGCTGGAAAATCAAGATGGTGTGAGTACCTCCCATATGTAGGTAAGTAGCATAGTTCCCCTCAACTAGAAACTCTGTGTTCCCAACAAGCTGGCTGAAATACAACTTCAACACACATTCAGATCTCAGAAGTGAGCATGTGGTGAAGCATTCTTTCATCCTGCATAAAGGGCATGGGGACATCTAGAAATATTTACTCTGATTTCCCAACATGTTTCCTAGAGCTGGTTTAAAAGGAAAGGCGATTTGCACTGCAAAACTGAGTTGGAGTGAGTGCCTCCCCATAGATATGTAATTAGCATAGTTCCCCTCACACAGAAACTCTGTGTCCCCAACAAGCTGGCTGAAGAACGGCTTCCACACACATTCAGATCTCAGAAGTGAACATTTGGAGAGGCCATCATTCATCCAGCATAGACGGCATGGTAACACCTAGGAACAATTACTCTGATTTCTCAGCAAGTATCGTACAGCCGGTTTCCAAGTAAAGGCATTTTGCCCTGGAAAACCAAGTTGGAGTGAGTGCCTCCCGATAGATAGGTAACTATCGTATTTCCCGTCACCCTGAAACTCTGTGTTCACAACAAGCTTGTCAAAGGATGACTTTCAAAGTCATTCAGATCTCAGAAGTGAGCATGGGGAGAGACGATCATTCATCCAGTATAAAGGGCATGGTTTCACCTAGGAACACTAACTCTGCTTTCTCAGCAAGTTCCCTAGAGCCGGTTTCCAAGTAAATGCCGTTTGCACTGGAAAACGGAGTTGTAGCCAGTGCCTCCCCATAGACATATAACTAGCATAGTATCCCTCACCCAGAAACTCTGTGTTCCAAAGAAGCTACCTGATGGAGCATTTCCCCATGCATTCAGATCTCCGAAGTGAGCATGTTCAATGACAATCATTGATCCAGATTAAAGGGCTTGGTTACACCTAGGAACACTCACTCTAATTTCTCAGCATGTTTCTTAGATCCGGTATCCAAGTAAAGGCATTTTGCACTGGAAAACAGACTTACAGTAACTGCCTTCCCATTGATATGGAAGTAGCGTATTAGCAGTCACCTAGATTCTGTGTTGCCAATAGGCTGCCTGAAGGAAGGCTTCCACATGCATTCAGATCTCAGAAGTGAGCATGTGGACAGACGTTCATTCTTCAAGCATAAATTGCATGATTTCATCTAGGATCACATACCCTGATTTATCAGCAGGTATCATACAGCTGGTTTCCAAGTAAAGACAGTATGCCCTGGAAAACCAAGTTAGAGTGAGTGCCTCCCCATAGATAGGTAAGTAGTGTAGTATCCCTCACCCAGAAACTCTGTGTTCCCAACGAGGTAGCTGAACAACAGCTTCCACACACGCTAAGATATCAGAATTGAGCATGTGGAGTGGCGTTCCTTCATCCCACAAAAAGGGCATGGTTACACCTAGGAACACTTACTCTGATTTCTCAGCAAGTTTCCTAGAGCCGGATTCCAAGTAAAGGCAGTTTGCACTGGAAAACCATGTTGGAGCCAGGGCCTCCCCATAAATATGGAAGTACTGTAGATCCCCTCAACTAGAAACCCTGTGTTCCTAATAAGCTAGCTGAAAGAAGGCTTCCATACACTTTCATATCTCAGAATTGAGCATGTAGAGAGGCACTTATTCATCCAGCATACAGGACAGGCAGACTTCTAGAAATACATACTGTTATATATATATAGATATATGCAGAGTAGTTACCCTCACCAAGAAACTCTGTGCTCCCCAAAAAATACATGAAGGACGGCTTCCTTCAATATACACTCAGATTCCAGAATGGAGCAAGTGGAGAGGTTCCTGCATCTAACATACGTGCCTGGGTTCACCTAGAAGTACTTAGCATGATTTATCTGAATGTTTTCTAGGGAGGGTTTCGAGGGAAAGGTGGATTGCACTGGAAAAACAAGTAGCAGAGGGAGCCTCCCCATGGATAGGATAGGTAATTACAATAATTCCCCTAACACAGAACACCTGTATTCCCAAATAGCAATATGAGGGACAGTTTCCTTCCACACACATTCAGATTCCAGAATGGAGCATGTGGAGAGGTTCCTTGATCAAGCATAAGCGTCTGAGTTCACCTAGAAACAGTTGGTGTGATTTCTCTGAATGCTTCCTATGGTAGGTTTGAGGGAAAGGCGAGTTGCACAGAAAATCCAAGTAGCAACGTGTGCCTCCCCTTGGATAGGTTAGGTAATTAGCATAGTTCCCCTAACACAGAACACCTGTGTTCCCAAAAGCTGCGTGAAAGAAGGCTTCCCTCCACACACATTCTGGTTCCAGAATGGAGCATGTAGGGAGGTTCCTTCATCAAAAAGAAGCACCCGGGTTCACATAAATCTCTTAGTGTGACTTCATGAAAGTATCCTAGAGCAGGATTCGAAGGAACGGCGGGTGTTTTGCTGGAAATCCAAGTAGCAGAGAGTGCCTTCCAAATGGATAGGAGAGGTAGTTTTCAGAGTTCCCCTAACAGGAAACACCTGTGCTCCCAACAACCTGCATGAAGGATGGCAACCTGACACACACATTCAGTTTTCAGAATGGAGCGTGTGTGGAGGTTCCTTCACCAAGCAGAAGCACCTGGGTTCACCTAGAATCACTTAGAGTGATTTTTCTGAATGTTTCCTAGGGCAGGTATTGAGGGAAAGGCGGATTGATTTGGAAAGCAAAGTAGAAGAGACTGCCTCCCCATGGTTTGGAGAGGTAATTAGCATAGTTCCTCTAAGAGGGAACACCTGTGTTCCCAACAAGCTACATAAATGATGGCAATTTTCCAACACATTCAGGATCCAGACTGGAGCATGTGGGGAGGTTCCTTCATTAAGCAGAAGCGACTGGGTTCACCTAGAATCACTTAGCGTGATTTTTCGGAATGTTTCCTAGGGTGGGTTTCGAGGGAAAGAAGGGAATTGTGCTGAAAAGCCAAATAACAGCAAGTGCCTCCGCATGGATAGGAGAGGTAATTAGTGGAGTTCCCCTAACAGGGAACACCTGTGTTCCCAACAAGCTGTGTGAATGATGGCTTCATTCCAAACACATTTGGTTTCCACAATGGAGGGTGTGGGGAGGTTCCTTCATCAAGCGCCTGGGTTCACGTAGAAGCACTTAGCATGATTATTCTTAATGTTTCCTACAGCGAGTTTCAAGGGAAAAGTGGGGGTTTCGCTGGAAAGCCAAGTAGCAATGAGTACCTCCACAAGGATAGAAAAGGTAATTAGCAGTGTTCTCCTAACAGGGAATAGCTGGGTTCCCAACAAGCTGCATGAAGTGCAGCTTCCATCGACACACAATTTGATTCCTGAATGGAGCATATGGGGAGGTTCCTTCATCAAGAAGAACCACCTTGGTTCACCTAGAAGCACTTAACATGACTTTCCTGAATCTTCCCTAGGGCGGGTTTCGAGTGAAAGGTGGCTGTTACACTGGAAATCCAAGTATCAGCGACAGCCTCCTCATGGATTGGTGAGTTAATAAGTGGATATCCCCAAATGGGGAACACCTGTATTCCCAGCAAGCAGCGAGAAGGTCGGCTTCCCTCCACACTCTTATGGATTAAAGAATGGAGCATTTTTAGAGGTTCCTCCATCAGGCAGAAGCACCTGGGTTCATCTAGAAGAACTTAGAGTGATTACACTGAATGTTTCCTAAGAAGGGTTTTGAGGGGAAGGCAGGGTTGTGCTGGAAAGCCAATGAGGAAGCGAATGCCTCCCCAAGGACATAAGAGGTAATTAGCGGAGTTCCCACTAACAGGGAACACCTGTGTTCCCAACTAACTGCTGGAAGACGATTCCCACCTCTGCCACATACAATCAGGTTCTAGAATGGAGCAGGTTGTGAGGTTCCTTCATCAAGCAGGAGTGCCTGCGTTCATCTAGAAGCCCTTAGCGTGAATTCCCTGTTTGTTTCCTAAGGTGGGTTGGGAGGGTAAGACGGAAGTTGCACAGGAAAGCCTTGCAGCAGCGAGTGCCTCCCTTAAGGCAGGAGTGGTAATTAACGGAGGTCCCCCTAACAGGGAACAGCTGTGTTCCCAACAACCTCCATGGAGGACGGCTACCCCTACACACAGTCGGGTTGCAGAATGGAGATTTTGGGGATGTTCTTCATCAAGCAGAAGCACCTGGGTTCACCTAGAAGTCCTTACTGTGACATCACTAAATGTTTCCTAAAGCAGGTTGCAATGGAAACACGGGGTATGTGCTGAAAAGCCAAGTAGCAGCGAGTGCCTCTGCATTGACATCAGAAATAATTAATGGATGTCTTCCTAACTGGGAACACCTGTGTTCCCAACCAGCTGTGTGGAGGACAGCTTCCCCCCAAACACACTTGGGTTCCAGATGGGAGCTTTTGGGGAGGTTCCTTCATTAAGCAGAATCACCTGGGTTCACCTAGAAGCCCTTAGCATGACTTCCCTGACTGTTTACTAGGACGGGTTGTGATGGAAAGGATGGGGTTGGTTTGGAAAGCCAAGTAGAGCGAGTGCCTCCACATGGACAGCAGAGGTAATTAGCGGAGTTCAGCCTAACAGAGAACAGCAGTTTTCCCAAAAACTTGCCTGGAAAACGGCTTCCCCCCTCCCTGTTTCAAGGTCAGTTTCCGGACTGGAGCATGTGGGGTGGTTGTTTCATCAAGCAGATGTGCCCTGGTTCAACTGGAAGCCTATAGTGTGAATTTTCTGAATGTGTCTTATAGCAGGTTGCCAGGGAAAAGCTGAGGTTGTGCTGTAAACCAATTATCAGAGAGTGCTTTCCCATGGAAAGGAGAGGTAATTAGCAGAGTTCCCCCTAAAATGGAACACCTGTGTTACCTAATAGCTGTGTGGAAGTTGGCTTCCCCCTCCCCCATATACAGTTGGGTGCCAGAATGGAGCATGTGGAGAGGTTCCTTCATCAAGCAGAAGCGCCTGGGTTCACATAAAAGCCCTTTCTGTGACTTCCCTGAATGTTTCAAAGGGAGGGTTGTGAGGGAAAGGCGGGGTTTGCGCTGGAAAGCCAAGTAACAGCGAGTGCCTCATTATGGACAGGACAGGTAATTAGCGGATTTCCCCCTAACAGGGAACACCTGTGTTCCCTACAAGCAGCATGGAGGACGGCTTCCTCCCACACACAGTCGGGTTCCATAATGGAGCATGTGGGGAGTTTACTTCATTAACCAGAAGGGCCTGGGTTCACCTGGAAAACCTTCGCGTCACTTCCCTGACTGTTTCCTAAGGCGGGATACGAGGGAAATGCAGGGGTTGCGATGGAAAACCAAGTAAGTGACTGCCTTCCCCTTGACAGGGGAGGTAATTAGCAGAGTTCCTCCTAACAAGGAACACCTGAATTCCCAATAATTTGCGTGGAAGATGGCGTCCCCCCCAACACACACACACACTAGGGTTTCAGAGTGGAGCCTGTGAGGAGGTTCCTTTATCAAGCAGAAATGCATGGATTCACTTAGAAGCCTTTAGAGTGTCTTCCCTGAATGTATCCTAGAACGGGTTGTGAGGCCAAAGTGGGGATTACTCTGGAAATCCAAGTACCTGCGAGTGCCTCCCCATGGAAAGGACAGGTAATTAGCGGGGTTCCCCCTAACAGGGAACATTTCTGTTCCCAACAAGTTGCATAGGGGACGGTTTCCGCCCTCCCCCACAAACATTCAGGTTCCAGAATGGAGCATGTGGTGAGGTTCCTTCATCAAGCAGAATCGCCTGCATTCACATAGAAGCACTTAGGGTGACTTCCCTGTTTATTTCATAAGGCGGGGCATGAGGGAAAGGCGGGAATTGTGCGGGAAAGCCATGAAGCAGCTAGTCCTTCCCCATGGACAAGAGAGGTAATTCACAGAGTTCCCCCTAATAGGGAACAACTGTGTTCCCAACAACCTGCATGGAGTATAGCTTCCCACCCAAAATATTTGGTTTGCAGAATGGAGCGTGTGGTAATGTTCCTTCATCAAGCAGAAGCTCCTTTGTTCACCTAGAGCCCTTAGCATGACTTTCCTGAATGTTTCCGAGGGCGGGTTGAGAGGGAAAGGCAGGATCGCTCGGGAAAGCCAAGAATCATTAAGTGCCTCCCCATGGAAAGCAGAGGTAATTAGCGGAGTTCCCCATAAGAGGAAACACCTGTGTTCCCAACATGCTGCGTTGATGACAGCTTCCCCCATCCCCCACGCACATTGGTTTCCAGAATGGAGCGTGTGGGGAGGTTGCTTCATCAAGCAGATGCACCTGGGTTCACCTAGAAGCCCTTAGCGTGACTTCCCTGAATGTTTCCCAGGGCAGATTTTGTGGGAAAGGCGGGGGTTGTGCTAGAGAGCCAAGTAGCAGTAAGTGCCTTCACATGGACAAGAGAGCTAATTAGCAGAATTCCGAATAACATGAAACACATGTATTCCCAAAATGCAGCATGGAGGGCGGATTCCCCCCAAACACGGTCGGGTTCCCGAATGGACCATGTGGGAAGATTCCTTCATAAAGCAGATGCGCCTCGGTTCGACTAGAAATCCTTAGCGTGTCTTCACTGAATGTGTCCTAGGGTGGGTTCCGAGGGAAAGGTGGGGGTTGTGTGGGAAAGCCAAGTAGCAGCTAGTGCCTCCACAAGGGTAGCAGAGATAATTAGCAGAGTTCCCAGTAACAAAGAACAGCTGTGTTCCCAACAACATGAGTGGATGACTGCTTGCCCCCACCACACACATTCGGGTTGCAGAATGGAGCATTTGGGGATGTTCCTTCATCAAGCAGAAGGGCCTGGGTTCAATAGAAGCCCTTACCATGACTTCCCTGAATGTTTCCTTGGGCGGTTTGCAATGAAATGCGGGGGTTGCACTGGAAATCCAAGTAGCAGCAAGTGCCACCCCATGGACAGGAGGGATAATTAGTGGAGTTTCCCCTAACAAGGAACACCTGTATTGCCATTAATTTGCGTGGAGGACGGCTCCCCCAACCCACACACACACTGTAGCATTCCAGAATGGAGCATGTGAGGAGGTTCCTTTATCAAGCAGAAGAACCTGGGTTCACCTAGAAGCCCTTAGAGTGACTTCCCTGAATAATTCCTAGGGCGGGTTGTTTGGCCAAAGTGGGGGTTACCCTGGAAATCCATGTAGCAGCGAGTGCCTCCCATGACAGGTGATGTAATAGGCAGGATTCCCCCTAAAAGGGAACACCTGTGTTCCCAACAAGCTGAGTGGGGGACGGCTTCAGACCTCCCCCACAAACATTCAGGTTCCAGAATGGAGTGTGTGGTGAGGTTCCATCAACAAACAGAAGTGCCTGCATTCACCAAGAAGCATTTCACTTGACTTCCCTGTTTGTTTCCTAAGGCAGGTTGCGAGAGACAGGCAGGGGTTGCGCTGGAAAGCCAAATAGCAGCAAGTGCCTCCACATAGACAGTGGAGGTAATTAATGTAGTTCCCCCTAACAGGAAACACCTGTGTTCCCAAGAAGCTACCTGGAGGATGATTCCCCCCTCTTCCACATACAGTCAGGTTCTAGAATGGTGCATGTGGTGAGGTTCCTTCATCAAGCAGAAGCACCTGCGTTCACCTAGAAGCCCTAAGCGTGACTTCCCTGTCTGTTTCCTAAGGCAGATTGAGAGGGAAAGGCGGGAGTTTCGCTGGAAATGCATGTAGCAGCGAGTGTGTACCCATGGACAGAGCTAATTAAAGCAGTTTGCCCTAACAGGGAACACCTGTGTTCCCAACATGGTTCATGCAGGACGGCTTCTCCCCTCCCACACACACAGTCGGCTTCCAGAATGTAGTGTGTCGGGAGGTTCCTTCATCAAGGAGAAGCGCCCAGGTTCACCTAGAAGCCATTCGCGTTATTTCCCTGAATGTTTCCTAGGATGGTTTGTGAGGCGAAAATGGAGGTTACCCTAAATCCAAGTAGCAGCGAGTGCCTCCCCATGGACAGGAGTGGTAATTAATGGAGTTCCCCCTTACACAGAACAGCTCAGTTCCCAAAAAGCTGCGTGGAGGACTACTTCACCCTTCCCCTACGCACTGTTGGGTTCCAGAATGGAGCGAGTGAGGAGGTTCCTTCATGAAGCAGAAGCACCTGGGTTCACAGAGAAGCCCTTAGCGTGACTTCCCTGAATGTTTCCTAATGTGGGTTGTGAGGGGAAAGCGATGGTTGCACTGGAAAGCCAGGTAGCTTCCTGTGACTCCCTATGTATAGCAGAGATAATTAGCGGAGTTCCCTGAAACAGGGAACACCTGTGTTCCCAATAAGCTGCGTTGATGACGGCTTCCCCCTCACCCACACATAGTCGTGTTCCAGAATGGAGCGTGGTGAGAGGTTCCTTCATCAAGCAGAAGCTCCTGTGTTCACCTAGAAGCCCTTAGCGTGACTTCCCTGAATGTTTCCGAGGCAGGTTTGCGAGAGAATGGTTGAGGTTGCACTGGAAATCCAAGTAGCAACGAGTGCCTCCCCATGGACAGGAGAGGTAATTAGCAGAGTTGCCCTAACAGGGAACACCTGTGTTCCCAACATGCTGTGTGGAGGACGATTTCCCTCCTCCCACACACACAGTCAGTTTACCGAATGAAGTGCGTGAGGAGGTTTCTTCATTAAGCAGAAGCACCTGGGTTCACCTGGATTCCCTTAACATGAGTTTTGTGAAGTTTCCTAGCAAGGGTTGCGAGGGAAGGCTAGGGTTGCGCTGGAAACCCAAGTAGCAGAGTGTGCATCCACATGGACAGGACAGGCAATTAACGAATTCCCCCTAATAGGGAACACTTGTTTTCCCAACCAGCTGCATGGAGGTCGGCTTTCTGGCTCCCCCTCAAACAGACGGATTGCAGAATGCAGCGTGAGGGGAGGTTCCTTCATCAAGCAGAAGGGCCTGGGCCACCTAGAAGCCCTTAGCATGACTTCACAGAATGTTTCCTACAGCGGGTAGCGAGGGAAAGGCTGGGGTTCAGCGGGAAATACAAGTAGACAGCAGTGCCTCCCAATGGACTGGAGAGGTAATTAGAAGAGTTCCCCCTATCAGGGAACACCTGTGTTTCCAACAAGCTGGGTGGAGGACAGTTTCCCCCTCCCCTACACATAGTCAGGTTCTACAATGGAGCATGTGGAGAGGTTCCTTCATCAAGTAGATGAGCCCGTGTTCAACTAGAAGCCCTTAGCATGATTTCCATGAATGTTTCAAAGGACGGGCTGTGAGGGAAAGTCGGTGGTTGCGCTGGAAAGCCAAGTAGCAGCGAGTGCCTCTTCATGGACAGGAGAGGTATTTAGCGGAGTTCCCCCTAACAGGGAACACCTGTGTTCCCAAATAGCTGCATGGAGGACGGTTTCTTCTTGCCCCCTTACTGTGTTGGGTTACACAATGGTAAGTGTTGGAAGGTTCCTTCAACAAGCAGAAGTGCCTGGGTTCACATAAAAGCCCTTTCTGTGACTTCCCTGAATGTTTCAAAGGGGGGGTTGCAAGGTAAAGGCGGGGTTTGCACTGGAAAGCCAAGTAGCAGCGAGTGCCTCACCATGGACAGCGGAGGTAATTAGCGGAATTCACCCTAACAGGGAACACATGTGTTCCCTACAAGCCTTGTGGAGGATGGCTTCCCCCTCATACACAGTCGGGTTCCATAATGGATCATGGGGGGAGATTACTTCATTAACCAGAAGCGCCTGGGTTCACCTAGAAACCCTTCACGTGACTTCCCTGAATGTTTCCTAGGGCAGTTTATGAGGGAAATGCGGGGGTTGCGATGAAAATCCAAGTAAGTGACTGCCGTCCCCTTGACAGGAGAGGTTATTAGCAGAGTTCCCTCTAAAAAGGAACACCTGTATTCAGAATAATTTGCTTGGAGGACGGCTTCCCCCACCCACACACACACTGTAGGTTTCCAGAATGGAGCCTTTGAAGAGGTTCCTTTATCAAGCAGAAACACAAAGGTTCACCTAGAAGACCTTAGAGTGTTCCCTGAATGTTTCTAGAACGGGTTGTGAGACCAAAGTGGGGGTTACCCTGGAAATCCAAGTAGCTGTGAGTGCCTCCCCATGGACAGGAGTGGTAATTAGCAGAGTTCCCCTAACAGGAAACACCTCTGTTCCCAACAAGTAGCATACGGGACAGTTTCCGCCCCCCCTCACAAACTTTTGGGCTCCAGAATGGAGCATGTGGTGAGGTTCCTTCATCAAGCAGAATCGCCTGCATTCACATAGAAGCACTCAGAGCGAATTCCCTGTTTGTTTCCTAAGGCGAGGTGCGAGGGAAAGGCAAGAATTGTGCGGGAAAGCCATGAAGCAGCTAGTCCTTCCCCATGGACAAGAGAGGTAATTCACTGAGTTCCCCCTAACATGGAATAACTGTGTTCCCAGCAACTTGCATGGAGTGCAGCTTCCCTCGAAAATATTCGGGTTGCAGAATGTGGCATGTGGGAATATTCCTTCATCAAGCAGAAGCACCTGTTTTCACCTAAAGCCCTTAGCATGACTCTCCTGAATGATTCCGAGGGCGGGTTGAGAGGGAAAGGCGGGGTTTGCTCAGGAAAGCCAAGAATCAGCGAGTGCTTCCCCATGGACAGCAGAGGTATTTAGCGGAGTTCCCCATAAGAGGAAACACCTGTGTTCCCAACATGCTGCGTTGATGACAGCTTCCCCCATCTCCCACGCACATCGGTTTCCAGAATGGAGCATGTGGGGAGTTTGCTTCATCTAGCTTACGCTCCTGGGTTCACCTAGAAGCCCTTAGCGTGACTTCCCTGAATGTTTCCTAGGGAGAGTTTTGTGGGAAAAGCGGGGATTGCACTGTAAAGCCAAGTAGCAGTAAGTGCCTTCACATGGACAAGAGAGCTAATTAGCGGAATTCCACACAACTGGGAATACCTGTATTCCCAAAATGCTGCTTGGATGGCGGCTTCCCCCCACACTCGGTCGGGTTCCCGAATGGAGCGTGTGGGAAAGTTCCTTCATAAAACAGATTCGTCTCACCTCGCCTAGAAGCCCTTAGCGTGTCTTCACTGAATGTGTCCTAGGGCGGGTTGCGAGGGAAAGGTGGGGGTTGTGCGGGAAAGCCAAGTAGCAGCAAGTGCTTCCCCATGGATAGGAGAGGTAATTAACGGAGTTCCCCCTAACAGGTAACACCTTTGTTCCCAACAAGCTGCATGAGGAGGCTTCCAGCACACACTGTCGGGGTCCAGATTGGGGCATGTGGTGAGGCTCCTTCATGAAACAGAAGCCCCTGGGCTCACACAGAAACCCGTAGCGTGACTTCCCTGATTGTTTCACAGGGCGGGTTGTGGGGGAAGGGCGGGGTTTGTACAAGAAAGCCAAGAAGCAGCGAATGCCTCCCCGTAGATAGGAGAGGTAATTTTCTGAGTTACCCTCACAGGGAAAACCGGTTTTCCCGATAAGCTGCACGGTTTTCGGCTTCCCACCTCCCCCACACACAGTCGGGTTCCGGAATGGAGCATGTGAGGAGGATCCTTCATCAAACAGAAGGGACTGTGTTCAACTAGAAGTCCTTAGCCTCACTTCCCTAAATGTTTCCTAGGGCGGGTTTCGAGGGAAAGGCAGGGGTTATGCTGGAAAGCCAAGTAGCAGCAAGTGCCTTCCCATGGACAGGAGAGCTAATTAGCATAATTCTGCTTAACAGCGTACACCTATATTCCCAAAATTCTGCACAGAGGACATCTTCCCCCAAACACACACAGTCGGATTCCTGAATGGAACATGTGGGGAGGTTCTTTCATTAACCAGAAGAGCCTGGGTTCACCTAGAAGCCCTTAGTGTGACTTCCCTGAATGTTTGATAGGGTGGGTTGTGAGGGAAAACCGGGAGTTGCGCTGGAAAGCTAACTAGCAGTGAGTGCCTCCCCATGGACAGGAGAGGTAATTAGCAGAGTTCCACCTTACTGTCCCCAACAAGCTACCTAGTGGAAGATTTCCCCTCCCCCACATACAGTCGGGTTCCAGAATGGAGCGTATGGGGAGGCTCCTTCAACAAGCAGAATCGCCTGCGTTCACCTAGAAGCCCTTTGCATGACTTTGCTGAATGTATCCAAGGGCGGATAGAGAGGGAAAGGCAAAGGGTGCGCTGGAAATCCAAGTAGCAGCGAGTGCCTCTGCTTGGACAGGAGAGGTAATTAGCAGAATTCCACATAACTGGGAGCACCAGTGTTCCCAACATGCTGCGTGGAGTGTGGCTTCCACCAACACACAGTTGGGTTCCCGAAAGAGCTTGTGGGGATATTCTTTCATAAAGCAGATGTGCCTATGTTAAAGTAGAAGCCCTTAGCCTGACTTCCATGAATGTTTCCTAAGAACGGTTGTGAGGGAAAGGCCGGTGTTGCACTGGAAACCCAAGTAGCAGAGAGTGCCACCCATTGGCCAGGACAGGTAATTAGCTGAGTTCCCCCTAACAGGGAACACCTGTGTTCCCAACAAGCTGCTTCATTATGGCTTCCACCACATACTGTCGGAGTCCAGAATGGAACATGTGGTGACGTTCCTTCATGAAACAGGAGTCCCTGGGTTCACATAGAAACCCGTAGCATGATGTCCCTGATTGTTTCACAGGGAAGGTTGTGGGGGAAAGGCTGTGTTTGTGTGGGAAAGCCAAAAAGCAGTGAGAGCTTCCCCAGAGACAGTAGAGATAATTAGCAGAGTTCCCCCTAACAGGGAACACTGTGATCCCAACAAGCTGTGTGGAGGACGGCTTCCCCCAATCACACACACACAGTCAGGTTTCAGTATGGACTGTGTGGGGATGTTCCTTTATCTAGCAGAAGAGCCTGAGTTTACCTAGAAGCCCTTAGCATGACTTCAATGAATATTTCCTGTGGCGGGTTGAGAGGGAAATGTCGTTGGTGCACTGGAAAGCCAAGTAGCAGCAAGTGCTTAGTCATGGACAGGAGAGGTAATTAGCAGACTTCCCCCTAAGAAGAAACACCTGTGTTCCCAAAAAGCTACGTGGTGGATTGCTTCCCCACCAACACACACACAGTCGGATTCCATCATGGAGCTTGTGGAGAGGTTCCTTCATCAAGCAGAAGTGCCTGGGTTCATGTAGAAGACCTTAGAGTGATTTCCATGAATGTTTCCTAAGGATGTTTGCGAGGTAAAGTTGGGGGTTGTGCTGGAAAGCAAAGGAGCAGTGATTGCCTTCTCGTGGACAGGAGAGATAATTAGCAGAGTTTCTCCTAACACGGAACACCTGTGTTCCCAAGAAGCTGCGTGGAGGACGGCTTCTCCCCCTATACTCACAGTCAGGTTCCAGAATGGTGCGTGTGTGCAGGTTCCTTCATCAAGCAGAAGAGCCTGGGCCACCTAGAAGCCCTTAGTGTGACTTTCCTGAATGTTTACTAGGGCAGGTTGTGAGGGAAATGACGGGGTTGCACTGGAAAGCCAAGTAGCAGCTAGTGCCTCCCCATAGATAGGAGAGGAATTTGCGGAGTTTCGGTAACAGGGAACACTGGTTTTCCCAACAAGCTGCGCGGTTGTCAGCTTCCCACCTCCCCTGCACACAGTCAGGTTCTGGAATGGAGCATGTGGGGAGGGTCCTTCATTAAACAGAAGCACCTGGGTTCACCTAGAAGCCCTTACCGTGACTTCCTTGAATGTTTCATGGGGCGTTTTGTGAGGGAAAACCTGGGTTTGCGTGGGAAAGACAAGAAGCAACGAGAGCCTCCCAATAGACAGGAGAGATAATTAGCGGAGTTCACCCTAACAGGGAACACCATAATCCCAAAAAGCTGCGTGGAGAACGGCTTCCCCAAACCACACACACACAGTTAGGTTTAAGAATGAACTGTGTGGGGAGGTTCCTTTATGAAGCAGAAGCGCCTGGGTTCAGCTAGAAGCCCTTAACCTGACTTCCCCAAATGTACCCTTGGTCTTGTTGTGAGGGAAATTCGGGGGTTGCCCTGGAAAGCCAAGTAGCAGTGAGTACCTCCTCATGAACAGGAGAGGCAATTAGCGGAGAACCCCCTAATAAGGAAAACTTTTGTTCCCAACAAGCTGCGGGGAGGATGGCTACTCACCTCCCCCACACACAGTCTGGTTCCAGAATGGAGCGTGTGAAGAGGTTCCTTCATCAAACAAAAGCGACTGGGTTCCCCGAGAATCCCTTAGCGAACTTCCCTGAATGTTTCCTAGGGCGAGTTGTGAGGAAAAGGCGGGGGTTGCACTGGAAAGTCAAGTAGCAGTGAGTGCCTCCCCATGGACAGGGGAGTTCATTAGCGGAGTTCCCCCTAACAGGGAACACCATGTGTTCCCAACAAGCTGCGTGGAGGAAGGATTCCTCCATATACACACACAGTCGGGTTCCATAATATAGCGTGTGGGGGGATGTTCCTTCATTAATTAAAAGCACCTGGGTTCACGTAGAAGCCCTTAGCATTATTTCACTGAATGTTTCCTGTGGCGGGTTGCGAGGGAAATGCCAGGGTTGTGCTGGAAAGCCAAGTAGCAGCGAGTGCCTCCCCATAGATAGGAGAGGAATTTGCAGAGTTCCCGCTAACAGGGAACACCTGTGTTCACAACAAGCTGCGTGGAGGACGGCTTGCCCACACAAAGAGTCTGGTTCCAGAACTGAGCATATAGGGAGTTTCCTTCATCAAGCAGAAGTGCCTGGGTTAACCTAGAAGCCCTTAGCATGACTTCCCTGAATCTTTCCAAGGGTGGGTTGTGAGGGAAAAGCGGGGTTTGCTAGGGAAAGCCAAGAAGCAGTGACAGCCTCCCCATAGACAGGAGAACACTGATGATCCCAAAAAGCTGCGTGGAGGACTGATACACCCCTACACTCACACAGTCGGGTTCCAGAATGGAGCTTGGGGGGAGGTTCCTTCATAAAGCAGAAGCGCCTGAATTCATCTAGAAGCCCTTAATCTGACTTCCCTGAATGTAACATAGGGCGGGTTGTGAGGGTATTTGGGGGTTTCACTGGAAAGCCAAGTAGCAGTGAGTACCTCCCCATGGATAGGAAAGTTAATTAGTGGAGTTCCCCCTTCCAGAGGTCACCTTTGTTTCCAACAAGCTGCATGGAGGATGGCACCTCCCCTCCTCCACACACAGTCTGGTTCCAGAATGGAGCGTGTGAAGAGGTTCCTCATCAAGCAGAAGCAACTCGGTTCCCTGAGAATCCCTTAATGAACTACCCTGAATGTTTCATAGGGCGGGTTGCGAGGAAAAGGCAGGGGTTGCGTTGGAAGGTCAAGTAGCAGCGAGTGCCTCCCCATGGGCAGGGGAGTTCATTAGCAGAGTTCCCGCTAATAGGGAACAACCGTGTTCCCAACAAGCTGCGTGGAGGACGGCTTGACCACACAAACAGTCTGGTTCCAGAATTGAGCATATAGGGAGTTTCCTTCATCAAGCAAAAGTGCCTGGGTTGACCTAAAAACCCTTAGTGTGACTTCCCTGAATGTTTACTAGGGTGGGTTGCTAGGGAAAAGTGGGGCTTGCACAGGAAAGCTAAGAAGCAGCGAGAGCCTCCCCATAGACAGGAGAGGTAATTAGCGGAGTTCCCCCTAAAAAGGAAAACCTGTGTTCTGAAGAAGCTTATTTGAAGACCGCGTCCCTCTCTCCCAACACACTCTGGTTCCAGAATGGGGTGTGGGGAGAGTTTCCGTCATGAAGCAGAAACACCTGGATTCAGCTACAAACCATAACCGTCACTGCCATGAATGTTTCATAGGGAAGAATGCAAGGGAAATGAAGGGGTCTGCTCTATAACCAAGTAGCAGTGGGTGCAACCTCATGGACTGGAGGTAATTAGCTGTGTTCTACATAATGGGGAACACCTGTGGTCCCAGCAACCTGAGTGAAGGTAGGATTTGCCCCAACACACACAAAGTCAGGTTCCAGAATGAAGCCTGTGGTGAGGAGCTTCATCAAGCAGAAGCGCCTGGGTTCACCTAGAAGCTTTTAGCATAACTTCCCTTAATGTTTCCAAGGGCGGGTTGTGAGGAAATCTCGGGGTTTTGCAGGAAATCCAAGTAGCATCGTGTGTCTCCCATCAACATTAGAGGTAATTAGCGGAGTGTCCCTAACAGGGAACACTTGTGTTCCCAAAAAGCTCCTTGGAGGACGGCTTCCCACGTAAATACACTCAGTCAGATTCCATTATGGAACGTGTTGGGATGTTCCTTCATTAAGAAGACGCGCCTAGGTTCACGTAGATGCCCTTAGCGTGACTTCCCTGAATGTTTCCTAGGGCCGGGTTCGAGGGAAAGGCAGTCGTTGCGCTGGAAATTCATGTTGCAGCGAGTACCTCCCCATCGACAGTAGAGGTAATTAGAGTAGTTCCCCTAACAGTGAACACCTGTGTTCCCAACAAGCTGCTTGTAAGATGGCTTCCCCTCTCCTGCAAACACGATCCAGTTCCAGAATAGAGCAGTTGGGGAGTTTCGCTCATCAACAGAAGCACGTGTGTTCTCAAAGAAGCCCTTAGCGTGATTTCCTTGAATGATTCCTAGGGCCGGCTGTGAGGGAAAAGCGGGTGTTGCACTGAAAAGCCAAGTAACAGTGAGTGCCTCCCCATGGACAGGTGAAGTAATTAGTGCATTTCCCCAAACAGACAACTCCTGTATTCTCAACAAGCTTCTTAGAAAACGGCCTCCCCCTGTCCCACACAGAGTCGGGTTACAGAAAGGAGAGTGTGCAGAGGATCCTTCATGAAGCAGAAATGCCTGTGTTCAGCTACAAACCCTTACCATCACTGACATGAATGTTTCCTAGGGAGGAATGCAAGGGAAAGTCGAGGGTTTGCTGTATTTCTGAACAACCTGAGTGATGGTAGGCATTCTCCAAACACACACAAAGTCTGGTTCCAGAATGGAGAATGTGGTGAGGTTCCTTAATCAAGCAGAAGCGCCTGGGTTCACCTAGAAGCCCTTAGCATGAATTCCCTGAATGTTTCCTAATTCAAGCTGTGAGGGAAACGGGGAGTTGGCGCAGGAAATTCAAGTAGCAATGAGTGTCTACACATTGAAATTAGAGGTTATAAGCGGATTCTCAGTAACAGGGAACACCTTTGTTCTCAGAAAGCTCCATGGAGGACGGCTTCTCCCAACGACATACAGAGTCACGTTCCAGAATGGTGCAAGTGGGGATGTTCCTTCATCAGGGGAAGGACCTGTGTTCACTTAGAAGTACTTAGCGTGACTTCCCTGAATGTTTCCAAAGGCGAGTGCGAGGGAAAAGAGGGGGTTGCACTGGAAAGCCAAGTAGCAGCGAGTGCCTACTTATTGACAGGAGAGGTAATTAGAAGATTTCCCCCAATGAGTTAACACCTGTGTTCCCCAAAAGTGAGTTGAGGACGGTTTCTAACCCAGACTCAAAAGCCACGTTCCGGAATGGTGCAGGTTGTGAGGCTCTTTCATTAAGCAGAATGGCCTGGGTTCTCATAGAAGCACTTAGCGTGGCTACCCTGATAGTTTCTTAGAGAGGGTTCCAACGGGTAAGCTTGGGTTACCCTGGAAACCCAAGTAGCAATGAGTGAATCCCCATGAGGAGGAGAATTAATTCACGGACTTCCCCCTAACAGGGAACACCAGTGTTCCCATCAAGCTACGTGGTGGATGGCTACTCCCCCAACACAAACAGTCGGGTTCCAGCATGGAGCGTGTTGGGAGTTTCCTTCATAAAGCAGAAGCACCTGGATTCAAGTAGAAACCCTTAGCTTGACTTGTCTGAATGTTTCCAAAGGCGGGTGCGAGGGAAAAGTGAACGTTGCGCTGGAAAGCCAAGTAACAGCGAGTGCCTCCCCATGAAGAGGGGAATTAATTAGCGGAACTCCCCCTAACTGGGAACACCTGTGTTCCAAACAAGCTACAATATGGATTGCTTCCCTCAAAAACACACGCACAGACGCGTTCCAGAATGGAGCTTGCTGGGAGGTTCCTTCATCAGGAAGAAACGCATGCATTCACCTAGAAACACTTACTGTGACATTCCTAAGTGTTTCCAAGGGCGGGTTGCAAGGGAAACGTGGAGGTTGAGCTGGAAAGCCAAGTAACAGCGAGTGCCTCCCCATCAACAGGAGACGTAATTAGTGGAGATCCCCTAACTGGGAACAACTGTGTTCCCAAAAACTCCACGGAGGACTGCTTCCCACCTACAGACACTCAGGCGGATTCCACTATGGAGCGTGTGGGGATGTTCCTTCATTAAGCAGAAGCACCTGGGTTCACGTAGAAGCCCTTAGCGTGAATTCCTTGAATGTTTCTAAGGGTCGGGTTTAAGGGAAAGGTAGAGGTTGCACTGGAAAGCCAAGTAGCAGCTAGTGCCACCCCATGAAAAGGAGAATTAATTAGCGGAGTTCCCCCTAACTGGGCACACCTGTGTTCTGAAGCTTTTTTGAGGACAGTTTCTGCTCTCCCAAAACAGGCTGGTTCCAGAATGGAGTGTGTGAAGTGTTTCCTCCATGAATCAGATACGCCTGGGTTCAGCTACATTCACTTACTGTCACTGCCCTGAATGTTCCTTAGGGAGTAATGCAAGGGAAAGTCGAGGATTTGCTGTACAGCCAAGTAGCATCGGGTGCCGCCTCATGTACAGGAGAGGTAATTAGCGGAGTTCTACCTAACAGGGAACACCTTTGTTCCAAAAAGTGCATTGAGGACGGTTTCTATCCCTGATTTAAGCAGTCAGGTAACAGAATGGTGCGTGTGGAGAGGTTCGTTCATCAATCAGAAGGGCCTGGGTTCACATAGAAGCTCTTAGCATGATTTCCCTGATTGTTACTAAGGGCGGGTTACAAGGAAAAAGAGGGGATCACGTTGGAAAGCCAAGTAGCAGCAAGTGCCTCCACATGGAAAGGATAAATAATTAGCAGAATTACCCCTAACATGGAACACCTGTATTCCCAAAAAAGTATGTATTGGAATGCTTCCCCTCCAACACACACACAGATGTCTTCCAGAATGGAGCCTGATGGGAGGTTCCTCCATCAAGCAGAAACGTGTGGGTTCACCTAGAAGCCCTTCCTGTGACATTACTAAATGTTTCCTAGGGCGGGTTGCAAGTGAAATTTCGGGTTGTGCTGGAAAGCCAAGAAACAGTGAGAGCCTCCACATGGACAAGAGTGTTAATTAGCAGTTTCTCCTAACATGGAACACTTGTGTTCACAAGAAGCTGCGTGGAGGATGGCTTCTCCCCCTGATATACAGAGTCGGGTTCCAGAAAGGTGTCTGTGGGGATGTTCATGATAAAGCAGAAGGGCCTGGGTTCACCTAGAATACCTTAGAATAATTTCCTTGAATGTTACCTAAGGCCTGGTTTGAGGGAAATGCTGGAGTTGCGTTGAAAAGCCAGTAGCAGCAAGTGCCTCCCCATGGATAGGGGAGGTAATTAGCGGAGTTCCCCCTAACAGGGACCTGCTGTGTTCAAAACAAGCTGCTTGAAGTAAGTCTTCCCCCTCCCTCACACACAGTCGGGTTCCTGAATGGGGCGTGTGGGGAGGTTCCTTCATCATACAGAAGCGCCTGGGTTCATCTAGAAGCCCTTAGCATGACTTCACTGAATGTTCCTTAGAACAGGTTGCGAGGGACACGGGCGGTTGTGCGGGAAACCCTTGTAACAGCGAGTGCCTCCCAATCGAATGGATAGGTAATTAGCGGAGTTCCCCTAACAAGGAACACCTGTGTTCCCATAAAGCTGCAAGGAGGACGGCTTTTCCCCCCGACAAACACAGTCAGGTTCCAGAATGGTGCAACTGGGGATGTTCCTTCATCAAGCAGAAGGGCCTGTGTTCACTTGGAAGAACTTAGCGTGACTTCCTTGAAGGTTTCTTAGGGCCGGTTTCGAGGGAAAAAGGGGGTTGCACTCAAAAGCCACGGAGCAGCGAATGACTCCCCATGGACAGGAGAGGTAATTAGCGGAGTTCTACCTAACAGGGAACAACTTTGTTCCCAACAATGCATTGAGGACGGCTTCTATCCCTGATGTAAGCAGTGAGGTAACAGAATGGTGCGTGTGGGGAGGTTCCTTCATCAATCAGCAGGGCCTGGGTTCACATAGAAGCTCTTAGCATGTTTTCCCTGATTGTTTCTTAGGGCGGGTTTCAAGGAAAAAGAGGGGATCACGCTGGAAATCCAAGCAGCAGCAAGTGCCTCCAAATGAAAAGGATAAATAATTAGCAGAGTTCCCCTAACAGGGAACACTTGTGTTCTCAACAAGCTTCTGGCAGGACTGCTTCCCCTCACCCACACACAGTCAGGTTCCAGAATGGAGTGTGTGGAGAGGTTCCTTCATGTAGCAGAAACGCCTTGAATCACCTAGAATCCCTTAGCGTGAATTTACTCAATGATTTCTAGGGAGAGCACAAGGGAATGGTGGGGGTTGTGCTGTACATCAAAGTAGCAGTGAGTGCCTCCCCATGGACAGTAGAGGTAATTAGCGGTGTTCTACATAACAGTGAATACCTGCATTCCCACCAAGCTTAGTGAAGGAGAGCTTCCCCACTACACAAAGTCGTGTTCCAGAATGCAGCGTGTGGTGAGGTTCCTTCATCAAGCAGAAGGGCCTGGGTTCACCTAGAAGCTCTTAACGTGACTTCACTAAATGTTTCCTACGGGAGGTTGCGAGGGAAACGGGGGCTTATGCAGGAAATCCAAGAGGCAGCGAATGCCTCCCAATCAACAAGAGAGGTTGTTAGTGGAGTTCCCCTAACAGGGAACACCTGTGTTCCCAAAAATCTGCGTGGAATATGGTTTTTTCCCCCTGACAAACACAGTCAGGTTCCAGATTGGTGCTACTGGGGATGTTCCTTCATCAAGCTGGAGAAACTGAATTCACATGGAAGCTCTGAGCTTGACTTCCCTGAATGTTTCCTTGGGAGGGTTGTGAGGGAAATTTGGGGGTTTTGCTAGATAGCCAAGTAGCAGCGAGTGCCTCCACATGGAACGGAGAGGTAATTATCGGAGTTTCCCCTAAGACGGAACACCTGTTCCAAAATGCTACGTGGTGGATCGCTTCCTCAACAAAACACAGTCGGCTACCAGCATGGACTGTGTGGGGAGGTTCCTTCATCAAGCAGAAACTCCTGTGTTCATCTAGGACCGTTTAGCATAAATTCTCTGAATGATTCCTAGGGCGGGTTTCGAGGGTAAGGTGGGGGTTAAGCTGGAAAGCCAAGTAACAGCGAGTGCCTCCCCATGGACAGGAGAAGTAATTAGCAGTGATCCTCGTAACAGGGAACAACTGTGTTCCCAACAAGTGGCATTTAGGAAACTTGCCCACAGAAACACTGGTTCCAGAATTCAGCATGAGGGGAGCTCCGTCATCAAGCAGAAGCGCCTGTGTTCACCTAGAATCTCTTAACATTACTTCCATGCATGTTTCCGAGAGCAGGTTTCGAGGGTAAGTTGGTGGTTGCCCTGAAAAGCCAAGTAGCAGCGAGTGCCTCCCCATGGACATGAGAGATAATTAGTGGAGTTCCCACTAACAGGGAACACTTGTATTCCCAAAAAGCTGCGTGGATGACAGCATCCAACCTAAAGACACACAATTGGGTTTCAGAATGAAGCATGTGGGGAGGTTCTTTCATCAAGCAGAATTGCCTGGGTACACCTAGAAGCCCTTAGCATGACTTTCCTGAATGTTTCTTAGGGTATGTTGCGAGGGAATAGGCAGGTATGCGCTTGAAAGCTAAGGAGTATCGAGTGTCTCCAAATGGACAGGAGAGGTAATTAGCGTAGTTCCCCCTAACAGGGAACACCTGTGTTCACATAAAGCTGCATGGAGGACGACTTGTCCCTACACACACACACATGGGTTCCAGAATGGAAAGTGTTGGGACGTTCCTTCATCAAGCAGAATCGCCTGGGTTTACATAGAAGCCCTTATCGTGACTTCCTTGAATAATTCCTAGGGCGTGTTGAGAGGGAAATTTGGGGGCTGCGCTGCAAAACCAAGGAGCAGAGAGTGCATCCCCATGGACAAGAGAAGACATTAGCAGAGTTTCTCCTAACACGGAAGAAGCTGCTTGAAGGAGGGCTTCCCCCCAACAAACACAGTCAGGTTCCAGAAGGGTGCAAGTGGGGATGTTCCTTCATCAAGCAGAAGGGCCTGTGTTCATATAGAAGCTCTTAGCATGACTTCTCTCAATGTTTTAGCTCGGGTTGCGGCGGAATAGAGGGGGTTTGGCTGGAAAGCCAAGTAGCAGCAGGGTCCTCCCCAAGGACAGTCGAGGTAATTAGCAGAGTTCCCCCTAACAGGGACCTGCTGTGTTCAAAACAATCTGCTTGTAGTAACACTTCCCCCTCCCTCACACACAGTTGGGTTCCCGAATGAGGCGTGTTGGGAGGTTCCTTCATCATGCAGAAGCGCCTAGGTTCATCTAGAAGCCCTTAGCATTACTTCACTTAATGTTCCCTAGAGCAGGTTGCGAGGGACACGGGGGGTTGCGCGGGAAACCCTTGTAGCAACGAGTGCCTTCCCATCGAAAAGAGACCTAATTAGCGGAGTTCCCCTAACAAGGAACACCTGTGTTCCCAAAAAGCTGCGTGGAGGACGGCTTTTTCCCCCGACAAGCACAGTCACGTTCCAGAATGTTGCAACTGGGGATGTTCCTTCATCAAGAAGAAGGGCCTGTGTTCACCTGGAAGCCATTAGCATGACTTTCTTGAAGGTTTCTTAGCGCCGGTTTCGAGGGAACAGAGGTTGTTGCACTGAAAATCCACGGAGCAGCGAATGACGCCCCATGGATAGGAGAGGTAATTAGCGGAGTTCTACCTAACAGGGAACATCTTTGCTCCCAAAAAGTGCATTGAGGACGGTTTCTATCCCTGATTTAAGCAGTCAGGTAACAGAATGGTGCATGTGGGGAGGTTCCTTCATCAATCAGCAGGGCCTGGGTTCACATAGAAGCTCTTAGCATGTTTTCCCTGATGGATTCTTAGGGCGGGTTTCAAGGAAATAGAGGGGATCACGCTGGAAACGAAATAGCAGCAAGTGCCTCCACATGGAAAGGATAAAGAATTAGCAGAATTCCCCCTAACATGGAACACCTTTATTCCCAACAAGGTAAGTTGTGGAATGTTTCCCCTCCAACACACACACAGATGTCTTCCAGAATGGAGCCTGATGGGAGGTTCCTCCATCAAGCAGAAACGTGTGGGTTCACCTAGAAGCCCTTCCTGTGACATTACTAAATGTTTCCTAGGGCGGGTTGCAAGTGAAATTTCGGGTTGTGCTGGAAAGCCAAGAAACAGTGAGAGCCTCCACATGGACAGGAGAGTTAATTAGCAGTTTCTCCTAACATGGAACACTTGTGTTCACAAGAAGCTGCGTGGAGGATGGCTTCTCCCCCTGATATACAGAGTCGGGTTCCAGAAAGGTGTCTGTGGGGATGTTCATGATAAAGCAGAAGGGCCTGGGTTCACCTAGAATACCTTAGCATAACTTCCTTGAATGTTACCTAAGGCCTGGTTTGAGGGAAATGCTGGAGTTGCGTTGAAAAGCCAGTAGCAGCAAGTGCCTCCCCATGGATAGGGGAGGTAATTAGCGGAGTTCCCCCTAACAGGGACCTGCTGTGTTCAAAACAAGCTGCTTGAAGTAAGTCTTCCCCCTCCCTCACACACAGTCGGGTTCCTGAATGGGGCGTGTGGGGAGGTTCCTTCATCATACAGAAGCGCCTGGGTTCATCTAGAAGCCCTTAGCATGACTTCACTGAATGTTCCTTAGAACAGGTTGCGAGGGACACGGGCGGTTGCGCGGTAAACCCTTGTAACAGCGAGTGCCTCCCAATAGAATGGATAGGTAATTAGCGGAGTTCCCCTAACAAGGAACACCTGTGTTCCCATAAAGCTGCAAGGAGGACGGCTTTTCCCCCCGACAAACACAGTCAGGTTCCAGAATGGTGCAACTGGGGATGTTCCTTCATCAAGCAGAAGGGCCTGTGTTCACTTGGAAGAACTTAGCGTGACTTCCTTGAAGGTTTCTTAGGGCCGGTTTCGAGGGAAAAAGGGGGTTGCACTCAAAAGCCACGGAGCAGCGAATGACTCCCCATGGACAGGAGAGGTAATTAGCGGAGTTCTACCTAACAGGGAACAACTTTGTTCCCAACAATGCATTGAGGACGGCTTCTATCCCTGATATAAGCAGTGAGGTAACAGAATGGTGCGTGTGGGGAGGTTCCTTCATCAATCAGCAGGGCCTGGGTTCACATAGAAGCTCTTAGCATGTTTTCCCTGATTGTTTCTTAGGGCGGGTTTCAAGGAAAAAGAGGGGATCACGCTGGAAATCCAAGCAGCAGCAAGTGCCTCCAAATGAAAAGGATAAATAATTAGCAGAGTTCCCCTAACAGGGAACACTTGTGTTCTCAACAAGCTTCTGGCAGGACTGCTTCCCCTCAACCACACACAGTCAGGTTCCAGAATGGAGTGTGTGGAGAGGTTCCTTCATGTAGCAGAAACGCCTTGAATCACCTAGAATCCCTTAGCGTGAATTTACTCAATGATTTCTAGGGAGAGCACAAGGGAATGGTGGGGGTTGTGCTGTACATCAAAGTAGCAGTGAGTGCCTCCCCATGGACAGTAAAGGTAATTAGCGGTGTTCTACATAACAGTGAATACCTGCATTCCCAACAAGCTTAGTGAAGGATAGCTTCCCCACTACACAAAGTCGTGTTCCAGAATGCAGCGTGTGGTGAGGTTCCTTCATCAAGCAGAAGGGCCTGGGTTCACCTAGAAGCCCTTAAAGTGACTTCACTAAATGTTTCCTACGGAAGGTTGCGAGGGAAACGGGGGCTTATGCAGGAAATCCAAGAGGCAGCGAATGCCTCCCAATCAAAAAGAGAGGTAGTTAGTGGAGTTCCCCTAACAGGGAACACCTGTGTTCCCAAAAATCTGCGTGGAATATGGTTTTTTCCCCCTGACAAACACAGTCAGGTTCCAGATTTGTGCTACTGGGGATGTTCCTTCATCAAGCTGGAGAAACTGAATTCACATGGAAGCTCTCAGCTTGACTTCCCTGAATGTTTCCTTGGGAGGGTTGCGAGGGAAATTTGGGGGTTTTGCTAGATAGCCAAGTAGCAGCGAGTGCCTCCACATGGAACGGAGAGGTAATTATCGGAGTTTCCCCTAAGACGGAACACCTGTTCCAAAATGCTACGTGGTGGATCGCTTCCTCAACAAAACACAGTCGGCTACCAGCATGGACTGTGTGGGGAGGTTCCTTCATCAAGCAGAAACTCCTGTGTTCATCTAGGACCGTTTAGCATAAATTCTCTGAATGATTCCTAGGGCGGGTTTCGAGGGTAAGGTGGGGGTTAAGCTGGAAAGCCAAGTAACAGCGAGTGCCTCCCCATGGACAGGAGAAGTAATTAGCAGTGATCCTCGTAACAGGGAACAACTGTGTTCCCAACAAGTGGCATTTAGGAAACTTGCCCACAGAAACACTGGTTCCAGAATTCAGCATGAGGGGAGCTCCGTCATCAAGCAGAAGCGCCTGTGTTCACCTAGAATCTCTTAACATTACTTCCATGCATGTTTCCGAGAGCAGGTTTCGAGGGTAAGTTGGTGGTTGCCCTGAAAAGCCAAGTAGCAGCGAGTGCCTCCCCATGGACATGAGAGATAATTAGTGGAGTTCCCACTAACAGGGAACACTTGTATTCCCAAAAAGCTGCGTGGATGACAGCATCCAACCTAAAGACACACAATTGGGTTTCAGAATGAAGCATGTGGGGAGGTTCTTTCATCAAGCAGAATTGCCTGGGTACACCTAGAAGCCCTTAGCATGACTTTCCTGAATGTTTCTTAGGGTATGTTGCGAGGGAATAGGCAGGTATGCGCTTGAAAGCTAAGGAGTATCGAGTGTCTCCAAATGGACAGGAGAGGTAATTAGCGTAGTTCCCCCTAACAGGGAACACCTGTGTTCACATAAAGCTGCATGGAGGACGACTTGCCCCTACACACACACACATGGGTTCCAGAATGGAAAGTGTTGGGACGTTCCTTCATCAAGCAGAATCGCCTGGGTTTACATAGAAGCCCTTATCGTGACTTCCTTGAATAATTCCTAGGGCGTGTTGAGAGGGAAATTTGGGGGCTGCGCTGCAAAACCAAGGAGCAGAGAGTGCATCCCCATGGACAAGAGAAGACATTAGCAGAGTTTCTCCTAACACGGAAGAAGCTGCTTGAAGGAGGGCTTCCCCCCAACAAACACAGTCAGGTTCCAGAAGGGTGCAAGTGGGGATGTTCCTTCATCAAGCAGAAGGGCCTGTGTTCATATAGAAGCTCTTAGCATGACTTCTCTCAATGTTTTAGCTCGGGTTGCGGCGGAATAGAGGGGGTTTGGCTGGAAAGCCAAGTAGCAGCAGGGTCCTCCCCAAGGACAGTCGAGGTAATTAGCAGAGTTCCCCCTAACAGGGACCTGCTGTGTTCAAAACAATCTGCTTGTAGTAACACTTCCCCCTCCCTCACACACAGTTGGGTTCCCGAATGAGGCGTGTTGGGAGGTTCCTTCATCATGCAGAAGCGCCTAGGTTCATCTAGAAGCCCTTAGCATTACTTCACTTAATGTTCCCTAGAGCAGGTTGCGAGGGACACGGGGGGTTGCGCGGGAAACCCTTGTAGCAACGAGTGCCTTCCCATCGAAAAGAGACCTAATTAGCGGAGTTCCCCTAACAAGGAACACCTGTGTTCCCAAAAAGCTGCGTGGAGGACGGCTTTTCCCCCGACAAGCACAGTCACGTTCCAGAATGTTGCAACTGGGGATGTTCCTTCATCAAGAAGAAGGGCCTGTGTTCACCTGGAAGCCATTAGCATGACTTTCTTGAAGGTTTCTTAGCGCCGGTTTCGAGGGAACAGAGGTTGTTGCACTGAAAATCCACGGAGCAGCGAATGACGCCCCATGGATAGGAGAGGTAATTAGCGGAGTTCTACCTAACAGGGAACATCTTTGCTCCCAAAAAGTGCATTGAGGACGGTTTCTATCCCTGATTTAAGCAGTCAGGTAACAGAATGGTGCATGTGGGGAGGTTCCTTCATCAATCAGCAGGGCCTGGGTTCACATAGAAGCTCTTAGCATGTTTTCCCTGATGGATTCTTAGGGCGGGTTTCAAGGAAATAGAGGGGATCACGCTGGAAACGAAATAGCAGCAAGTGCCTCCACATGGAAAGGATAAAGAATTAGCAGAATTCCCCCTAACATGGAACACCTTTATTCCCAACAAGGTAAGTTGTGGAATGTTTCCCCTCCAACACACACACAGATGTCTTCCAGAATGGAGCCTGATGGGAGGTTCCTCCATCAAGCAGAAACGTGTGGGTTCACCTAGAAGCCCTTCCTGTGACATTACTAAATGTTTCCTAGGGCGGGTTGCAAGTGAAATTTCGGGTTGTGCTGGAAAGCCAAGAAACAGTGAGAGCCTCCACATGGACAGGAGAGTTAATTAGCAGTTTCTCCTAACATGGAACACTTGTGTTCACAAGAAGCTGCGTGGAGGATGGCTTCTCCCCCTGATATACAGAGTCGGGTTCCAGAAAGGTGTCTGTGGGGATGTTCATGATAAAGCAGAAGGGCCTGGGTTCACCTAGAATACCTTAGCATAACTTCCTTGAATGTTACCTAAGGCCTGGTTTGAGGGAAATGCTGGAGTTGCGTTGAAAAGCCAGTAGCAGCAAGTGCCTCCCCATGGATAGGGGAGGTAATTAGCGGAGTTCCCCCTAACAGGGACCTGCTGTGTTCAAAACAAGCTGCTTGAAGTAAGTCTTCCCCCTCCCTCACACACAGTCGGGTTCCTGAATGGGGCGTGTGGGGAGGTTCCTTCATCATACAGAAGCGCCTGGGTTCATCTAGAAGCCCTTAGCATGACTTCACTGAATGTTCCTTAGAACAGGTTGCGAGGGACACGGGCGGTTGCGCGGGAAACCCTTGTAACAGCGAGTGCTTCCCAATCAAATGGATAGGTAATTAGCGGAGTTCCCCTAACAAGGAACACCTGTGTTCCCATAAAGCTGCAAGGAGGACGGCTTTTCCCCCCGACAAACACAGTCAGGTTCCAGAATGGTGCAACTGGGGATGTTCCTTCATCAAGCAGAAGGGCCTGTGTTCACTTGGAAGAACTTAGCGTGACTTCCTTGAAGGTTTCTTAGGGCCGGTTTCGAGGGAAAAAGGGGGTTGCACTCAAAAGCCACGGAGCAGCGAATGACTCCCCATGGACAGGAGAGGTAATTAGCGGAGTTCTACCTAACAGGGAACAACTTTGTTCCCAACAATGCATTGAGGACGGCTTCTATCCCTGATGTAAGCAGTGAGGTAACAGAATGGTGCGTGTGGGGAGGTTCCTTCATCAATCAGCAGGGCCTGGGTTCACATAGAAGCTCTTAGCATGTTTTCCCTGATTGTTTCTTAGGGCGGGTTTCAAGGAAAAAGAGGGGATCACGCTGGAAATCCAAGCAGCAGCAAGTGCCTCCAAATGAAAAGGATAAATAATTAGCAGAGTTCCCCTAACAGGGAACACTTGTGTTCTCAACAAGCTTCTGGCAGGACTGCTTCCCCTCACCCACACACAGTCAGGTTCCAGAATGGAGTGTGTGGAGAGGTTCCTTCATGTAGCAGAAACGCCTTGAATCACCTAGAATCCCTTAGCGTGAATTTACTCAATGATTTCTAGGGAGAGCACAAGGGAATGGTGGGGGTTGTGCTGTACATCAAAGTAGCAGTGAGTGCCTCCCCATGGACAGTAAAGGTAATTAGCGGTGTTCTACATAACAGTGAATACCTGCATTCCCAACAAGCTTAGTGAAGGATAGCTTCCCCACTACACAAAGTCGTGTTCCAGAATGCAGCGTGTGGTGAGGTTCCTTCATCAAGCAGAAGGGCCTGGGTTCACCTAGAAGCCCTTAAAGTGACTTCACTAAATGTTTCCTACGGAAGGTTGCGAGGGAAACGGGGGCTTATGCAGGAAATCCAAGAGGCAGCGAATGCCTCCCAATCAACAAGAGAGGTAGTTAGTGGAGTTCCCCTAACAGGGAACACCTGTGTTCCCAAAAATCTGCGTGGAATATGGTTTTTTCCCCCTGACAAACACAGTCAGGTTCCAGATTTGGTGCTACTGGGGATGTTCCTTCATCAAGCTGGAGAAACTGAATTCACATGGAAGCTCTCAGCTTGACTTCCCTGAATGTTTCCTTGGGAGGGTTGCGAGGGAAATTTGGGGGTTTTGCTAGATAGCCAAGTAGCAGCGAGTGCCTCCACATGGAACGGAGAGGTAATTATCGGAGTTTCCCCTAAGACGGAACACCTGTTCCAAAATGCTACGTGGTGGATCGCTTCCTCAACACAACACAGTCGGCTACCAGCATGGACTGTGTGGGGAGGTTCCTTCATCAAGCAGAAACTCCTGTGTTCATCTAGGACCGTTTAGCATAAATTCTCTGAATGATTCCTAGGGCGGGTTTCGAGGGTAAGGTGGGGGTTAAGCTGGAAAGCCAAGTAACAGCGAGTGCCTCCCCATGGACAGGAGAAGTAATTAGCAGTGATCCTCGTAACAGGGAACAACTGTGTTCCCAACAAGTGGCATTTAGGAAACTTGCCCACAGAAACACTGGTTCCAGAATTCAGCATGAGGGGAGCTCCGTCATCAAGCAGAAGCGCCTGTGTTCACCTAGAATCTCTTAACATTACTTCCATGCATGTTTCCGAGAGCAGGTTTCGAGGGTAAGTTGGTGGTTGCCCTGAAAAGCCAAGTAGCAGCGAGTGCCTCCCCATGGACATGAGAGATAATTAGTGGAGTTCCCACTAACAGGGAACACTTGTATTCCCAAAAAGCTGCGTGGATGACAGCATCCAACCTAAAGACACACAATTGGGTTTCAGAATGAAGCATGTGGGGAGGTTCTTTCATCAAGCAGAATTGCCTGGGTACACCTAGAAGCCCTTAGCATGACTTTCCTGAATGTTTCTTAGGGTATGTTGCGAGGGAATAGGCAGGTATGCGCTTGAAAGCTAAGGAGTATCGAGTGTCTCCAAATGGACAGGAGAGGTAATTAGCGTAGTTCCCCCTAACAGGGAACACCTGTGTTCACATAAAGCTGCATGGAGGACGACTTGTCCCTACACACACACACATGGGTTCCAGAATGGAAAGTGTTGGGACGTTCCTTCATCAAGCAGAATCGCCTGGGTTTACATAGAAGCCCTTATCGTGACTTCCTTGAATAATTCCTAGGGCGTGTTGAGAGGGAAATTTGGGGGCTGCGCTGCAAAACCAAGGAGCAGAGAGTGCATCCCCATGGACAAGAGAAGACATTAGCAGAGTTTCTCCTAACACGGAAGAAGCTGCTTGAAGGAGGGCTTCCCCCCAACAAACACAGTCAGGTTCCAGAAGGGTGCAAGTGGGGATGTTCCTTCATCAAGCAGAAGGGCCTGTGTTCATATAGAAGCTCTTAGCATGACTTCTCTCAATGTTTTAGCTCGGGTTGCGGCGGAATAGAGGGGGTTTGGCTGGAAAGCCAAGTAGCAGCAGGGTCCTCCCCAAGGACAGTCGAGGTAATTAGCAGAGTTCCCCCTAACAGGGACCTGCTGTGTTCAAAACAATCTGCTTGTAGTAACACTTCCCCCTCCCTCACACACAGTTGGGTTCCCGAATGAGGCGTGTTGGGAGGTTCCTTCATCATGCAGAAGCGCCTAGGTTCATCTAGAAGCCCTTAGCATTACTTCACTTAATGTTCCCTAGAGCAGGTTGCGAGGGACACGGGGGGTTGCGCGGGAAACCCTTGTAGCAACGAGTGCCTTCCCATCGAAAAGAGACCTAATTAGCGGAGTTCCCCTAACAAGGAACACCTGTGTTCCCAAAAAGCTGCGTGGAGGACGGCTTTTCCCCCGACAAGCACAGTCACGTTCCAGAATGTTGCAACTGGGGATGTTCCTTCATCAAGAAGAAGGGCCTGTGTTCACCTGGAAGCCATTAGCATGACTTTCTTGAAGGTTTCTTAGCGCCGGTTTCGAGGGAACAGAGGTTGTTGCACTGAAAATCCACGGAGCAGCGAATGACGCCCCATGGATAGGAGAGGTAATTAGCGGAGTTCTACCTAACAGGGAACATCTTTGCTCCCAAAAAGTGCATTGAGGACGGTTTCTATCCCTGATTTAAGCAGTCAGGTAACAGAATGGTGCATGTGGGGAGGTTCCTTCATCAATCAGCAGGGCCTGGGTTCACATAGAAGCTCTTAGCATGTTTTCCCTGATGGATTCTTAGGGCGGGTTTCAAGGAAATAGAGGGGATCACGCTGGAAACGAAATAGCAGCAAGTGCCTCCACATGGAAAGGATAAAGAATTAGCAGAATTCCCCCTAACATGGAACACCTTTATTCCCAACAAGGTAAGTTGTGGAATGTTTCCCCTCCAACACACACACAGATGTCTTCCAGAATGGAGCCTGATGGGAGGTTCCTCCATCAAGCAGAAACGTGTGGGTTCACCTAGAAGCCCTTCCTGTGACATTACTAAATGTTTCCTAGGGCGGGTTGCAAGTGAAATTTCGGGTTGTGCTGGAAAGCCAAGAAACAGTGAGAGCCTCCACATGGACAGGAGAGTTAATTAGCAGTTTCTCCTAACATGGAACACTTGTGTTCACAAGAAGCTGCGTGGAGGATGGCTTCTCCCCCTGATATACAGAGTCGGGTTCCAGAAAGGTGTCTGTGGGGATGTTCATGATAAAGCAGAAGGGCCTGGGTTCACCTAGAATACCTTAGCATAACTTCCTTGAATGTTACCTAAGGCCTGGTTTGAGGGAAATGCTGGAGTTGCGTTGAAAAGCCAGTAGCAGCAAGTGCCTCCCCATGGATAGGGGAGGTAATTAGCGGAGTTCCCCCTAACAGGGACCTGCTGTGTTCAAAACAAGCTGCTTGAAGTAAGTCTTCCCCCTCCCTCACACACAGTCGGGTTCCTGAATGGGGCGTGTGGGGAGGTTCCTTCATCATACAGAAGCGCCTGGGTTCATCTAGAAGCCCTTAGCATGACTTCACTGAATGTTCCTTAGAACAGGTTGCGAGGGACACGGGCGGTTGCGCGGGAAACCCTTGTAACAGCGAGTGCTTCCCAATCAAATGGATAGGTAATTAGCGGAGTTCCCCTAACAAGGAACACCTGTGTTCCCATAAAGCTGCAAGGAGGACGGCTTTTCCCCCCGACAAACACAGTCAGGTTCCAGAATGGTGCAACTGGGGATGTTCCTTCATCAAGCAGAAGGGCCTGTGTTCACTTGGAAGAACTTAGCGTGACTTCCTTGAAGGTTTCTTAGGGCCGGTTTCGAGGGAAAAAGGGGGTTGCACTCAAAAGCCACGGAGCAGCGAATGACTCCCCATGGACAGGAGAGGTAATTAGCGGAGTTCTACCTAACAGGGAACAACTTTGTTCCCAACAATGCATTGAGGACGGCTTCTATCCCTGATGTAAGCAGTGAGGTAACAGAATGGTGCGTGTGGGGAGGTTCCTTCATCAATCAGCAGGGCCTGGGTTCACATAGAAGCTCTTAGCATGTTTTCCCTGATTGTTTCTTAGGGCGGGTTTCAAGGAAAAAGAGGGGATCACGCTGGAAATCCAAGCAGCAGCAAGTGCCTCCAAATGAAAAGGATAAATAATTAGCAGAGTTCCCCTAACAGGGAACACTTGTGTTCTCAACAAGCTTCTGGCAGGACTGCTTCCCCTCACCCACACACAGTCAGGTTCCAGAATGGAGTGTGTGGAGAGGTTCCTTCATGTAGCAGAAACGCCTTGAATCACCTAGAATCCCTTAGCGTGAATTTACTCAATGATTTCTAGGGAGAGCACAAGGGAATGGTGGGGGTTGTGCTGTACATCAAAGTAGCAGTGAGTGCCTCCCCATGGACAGTAAAGGTAATTAGCGGTGTTCTACATAACAGTGAATACCTGCATTCCCAACAAGCTTAGTGAAGGATAGCTTCCCCACTACACAAAGTCGTGTTCCAGAATGCAGCGTGTGGTGAGGTTCCTTCATCAATCAGAAGGGCCTGGGTTCACCTAGAAGCCCTTAAAGTGACTTCACTAAATGTTTCCTACGGAAGGTTGCGAGGGAAACGGGGGCTTATGCAGGAAATCCAAGAGGCAGCGAATGCCTCCCAATCAACAAGAGAGGTAGTTAGTGGAGTTCCCCTAACAGGGAACACCTGTGTTCCCAAAAATCTGCGTGGAATATGGTTTTTTCCCCCTGACAAACACAGTCAGGTTCCAGATTTGTGCTACTGGGGATGTTCCTTCATCAAGCTGGAGAAACTGAATTCACATGGAAGCTCTCAGCTTGACTTCCCTGAATGTTTCCTTGGGAGGGTTGCGAGGGAAATTTGGGGGTTTTGCTAGATAGCCAAGTAGCAGCGAGTGCCTCCACATGGAACGGAGAGGTAATTATCGGAGTTTCCCCTAAGACGGAACACCTGTTCCAAAATGCTACGTGGTGGATCGCTTCCTCAACACAACACAGTCGGCTACCAGCATGGACTGTGTGGGGAGGTTCCTTCATCAAGCAGAAACTCCTGTGTTCATCTAGGACCGTTTAGCATAAATTCTCTGAATGATTCCTAGGGCGGGTTTCGAGGGTAAGGTGGGGGTTAAGCTGGAAAGCCAAGTAACAGCGAGTGCCTCCCCATGGACAGGAGAAGTAATTAGCAGTGATCCTCGTAACAGGGAACAACTGTGTTCCCAACAAGTGGCATTTAGGAAACTTGCCCACAGAAACACTGGTTCCAGAATTCAGCATGAGGGGAGCTCCGTCATCAAGCAGAAGCGCCTGTGTTCACCTAGAATCTCTTAACATTACTTCCATGCATGTTTCCGAGAGCAGGTTTCGAGGGTAAGTTGGTGGTTGCCCTGAAAAGCCAAGTAGCAGCGAGTGCCTCCCCATGGACATGAGAGATAATTAGTGGAGTTCCCACTAACAGGGAACACTTGTATTCCCAAAAAGCTGCGTGGATGACAGCATCCAACCTAAAGACACACAATTGGGTTTCAGAATGAAGCATGTGGGGAGGTTCTTTCATCAAGCAGAATTGCCTGGGTACACCTAGAAGCCCTTAGCATGACTTTCCTGAATGTTTCTTAGGGTATGTTGCGAGGGAATAGGCAGGTATGCGCTTGAAAGCTAAGGAGTATCGAGTGTCTCCAAATGGACAGGAGAGGTAATTAGCGTAGTTCCCCCTAACAGGGAACACCTGTGTTCACATAAAGCTGCATGGAGGACGACTTGCCCCTACACACACACACATGGGTTCCAGAATGGAAAGTGTTGGGACGTTCCTTCATCAAGCAGAATCGCCTGGGTTTACATAGAAGCCCTTATCGTGACTTCCTTGAATAATTCCTAGGGCGTGTTGAGAGGGAAATTTGGGGGCTGCGCTGCAAAACCAAGGAGCAGAGAGTGCATCCCCATGGACAAGAGAAGACATTAGCAGAGTTTCTCCTAACACGGAAGAAGCTGCTTGAAGGAGGGCTTCCCCCCAACAAACACAGTCAGGTTCCAGAAGGGTGCAAGTGGGGATGTTCCTTCATCAAGCAGAAGGGCCTGTGTTCATATAGAAGCTCTTAGCATGACTTCTCTCAATGTTTTAGCTCGGGTTGCGGCGGAATAGAGGGGGTTTGGCTGGAAAGCCAAGTAGCAGCAGGGTCCTCCCCAAGGACAGTCGAGGTAATTAGCAGAGTTCCCCCTAACAGGGACCTGCTGTGTTCAAAACAATCTGCTTGTAGTAACACTTCCCCCTCCCTCACACACAGTTGGGTTCCCGAATGAGGCGTGTTGGGAGGTTCCTTCATCATGCAGAAGCGCCTAGGTTCATCTAGAAGCCCTTAGCATTACTTCACTTAATGTTCCCTAGAGCAGGTTGCGAGGGACACGGGGGGTTGCGCGGGAAACCCTTGTAGCAACGAGTGCCTTCCCATCGAAAAGAGACCTAATTAGCGGAGTTCCCCTAACAAGGAACACCTGTGTTCCCAAAAAGCTGCGTGGAGTACGGCTTTTCCCCCGACAAGCACAGTCACGTTCCAGAATGTTGCAACTGGGGATGTTCCTTCATCAAGAAGAAGGGCCTGTGTTCACCTGGAAGCCATTAGCATGACTTTCTTGAAGGTTTCTTAGCGCCGGTTTCGAGGGAACAGAGGTTGTTGCACTGAAAATCCACGGAGCAGCGAATGACGCCCCATGGATAGGAGAGGTAATTAGCGGAGTTCTACCTAACAGGGAACATCTTTGCTCCCAAAAAGTGCATTGAGGACGGTTTCTATCCCTGATTTAAGCAGTCAGGTAACAGAATGGTGCATGTGGGGAGGTTCCTTCATCAATCAGCAGGGCCTGGGTTCACATAGAAGCTCTTAGCATGTTTTCCCTGATGGATTCTTAGGGCGGGTTTCAAGGAAATAGAGGGGATCACGCTGGAAACGAAATAGCAGCAAGTGCCTCCACATGGAAAGGATAAAGAATTAGCAGAATTCCCCCTAACATGGAACACCTTTATTCCCAACAAGGTAAGTTGTGGAATGTTTCCCCTCCAACACACACACAGATGTCTTCCAGAATGGAGCCTGATGGGAGGTTCCTCCATCAAGCAGAAACGTGTGGGTTCACCTAGAAGCCCTTCCTGTGACATTACTAAATGTTTCCTAGGGCGGGTTGCAAGTGAAATTTCGGGTTGTGCTGGAAAGCCAAGAAACAGTGAGAGCCTCCACATGGACAGGAGAGTTAATTAGCAGTTTCTCCTAACATGGAACACTTGTGTTCACAAGAAGCTGCGTGGAGGATGGCTTCTCCCCCTGATATACAGAGTCGGGTTCCAGAAAGGTGTCTGTGGGGATGTTCATGATAAAGCAGAAGGGCCTGGGTTCACCTAGAATACCTTAGCATAACTTCCTTGAATGTTACCTAAGGCCTGGTTTGAGGGAAATGCTGGAGTTGCGTTGAAAAGCCAGTAGCAGCAAGTGCCTCCCCATGGATAGGGGAGGTAATTAGCGGAGTTCCCCCTAACAGGGACCTGCTGTGTTCAAAACAAGCTGCTTGAAGTAGTCTTCCCCCTCCCTCACACACAGTCGGGTTCCTGAATGGGGCGTGTGGGGAGGTTCCTTCATCATACAGAAGCGCCTGGTTCATCTAGAAGCCCTTAGCATGACTCACTGATGTTCCTTAGAACAGGTTGCGAGGGACACGGGCGGTTGCGCGGGAAACCCTTGTAACAGCGAGTGCTTCCCAATCAAATGGATAGGTAATTAGCGGAGTTCCCCTAACAAGGAACACCTGTGTTCCATAAAGCTGCAAGGAGGACGGCTTTTCCCCCCGACAAACACAGTCAGGTTCCAGAATGGTGCAACTGGGGATGTTCCTCATCAAGCAGAAGGGCCGTGTTCACTTGGAAGAACTTAGCGTGACTTCCTTGCAGGTTCTTAGGGCCGCGTTTCGAGGGCAAAAGGGGGTTTGCACTCAAAGCCACGGAGCAGCGAAATGACTCCCCATGGACAGGAGAGGTAATTAGCCGGAGTTCTACCTAACAGGGAACAACTTTGTTCCCAACAATGCATTGAGGACGGCTTCTATCCCTGATGTAAGCAGTGGAGGTACAGAATGGTGCGTGTGGGGGAGGTTTTCCTTCATCAATCAGGCAGGGCCTGGGTTCACATAGAGCTCTTAGCATGATTTTCCCTGATTGTTCTAGGGCGGGTTTCAAGGAAAAAGAGGGGATCACGCTGGAAATCCAAAGCAGCAGCAGTTGCCTCCAAATGAAAGGATAAATATTAGCAGAGTTCCCCTAACAGGGACAACACTTTGTGTTCTCAACAAGCTTCTGGCAGGACTGCTTCCCCTCACCCACACACAGTCAGGTTTCCAGAATGGAGTGTGTGGAGAGGTTCTTCATGTAGCAGAAACGCCTTGATCACCTAGAATCCCTTAGCGTGAATTTACTCAGTGTTTGCTATGGCGGGTTGCCAGGTTTATGCAGGGGTCGTGCAGGACGGCCAAGTAACCGTGAGTGACTCCACCATGAAAAGAGAGGTATATTAGCAGAGTACCCCATAACCAGGGAACATCCTAATTCCCAACTAGTTTACGTGGATGACGGCTTCACCCCTAAAGACACACAATTGGGTTCCAGAATGAAGCATGTGGGGAGGTTCCTACATCAAGCAGACGTGCCTGGGTACACCTAGAAAACTTAGCATGACTTTCCTGAATGTTCCCTAGAAGAGGTCGCGAGGGACACGGGGGTTGCGAGGGAAACCCTTGTAGCAGCGAAGGCCCTCCAATCAACTAGAAGAGGGTATTAGTGGAGATCCCGTAACAGGGAAACACCTTTGTTCCCCTAAAGGTCTGCGTGGGACTACGGCTTTTCCCCCTGACAACAACAGTCAGGTTCCAGATGGTGCTACTGGGGATGTTCCTTCATCAAGCAGGAGAACCTGAATTCACATAGAAGCTCTAGCTTGACTTCCGTGAATGTTTCCTTGGGAGTGCTGCGAGGGAAATTTGTGGGGTTTGCTAGGTAGCCAAGTAGCAGCGAGTGCCTCCACATGGACCGGTGAGTTAATTATCGGAGTTTCCCCTAAGACGGAAAACCTGTGTTCAAAAAGCTACGTGGTAGATCGCTTCCCCAAAACACACACAGTCGGCTACCAGCATGGACTGTGTTGGGAGGTTCCTTCATCCAGCAGAAACAACCTGTGTTCATCTAGGAACCCTTAGCATAACTTCCCTGAATGTATCCAGGGCGTGGTATGAGGGTAATGTGGGGGTTATGCTGGAAAGCCAAGTAACAGCGAGTGCCTCTCCATGGACAGGAGATGTAATTAGCAGTGATCCTCTCAGGGAACAACCGTGTTTCCCAACAAGCTGCTTGGATGACGGATTCCCCCCCTCAAGGAACACGAATTGGGTTCCAGAATGAAGCATGTGGGGGAGGTTCCTTCATCAAGCAGAATTGCCTGGGTACACCCTAGAAGCCCTTAGCATGACTTTCCTGAATGTTTCTTATGGTGGGTGCGAGGGAATAGGGAGGTATGCGCTTGTAAAGCCAAGGAAGTATCGAGTTTCTCCACATGGACCGTAGAGGTATTAGCGAGTGTTCCCCCCTAAATGGGAACACCTTGTGTTCACAAAAAGCTGCATGGAGGACGACTTGCCCCTACACACACACACACGGGTTCCAGAATGGAAAGTGTTGGGACGTTCCTTCATCAAGCAGAATCGCATGGGTTCACATTGAAGCCCTTATGGTGACTTCCTTGAATCATTCCTAGGGCGGGTTGAGAGGGAAATTTGGGGGCTGCGCTGCAAAACCAAGGAGCAGAAAATGCATCCACATGGACAAGAGAGGAAATTAGCTGAGTTTCTCCTAACACGGAAGAAGCTGCTTGAAGGAGAGCTTACCCCCAACAAACACAGTCAGGTTCCAGAAGGGTGCAAGTGGGGATGTTCCTTCATCAAGCAGAAGGGCCTGGGATATTATAGAAGTTCTTAGCATAACTTTTTTCAATGTTTTAGCTCGGTTTGCAGCGGAATAGACGGGGTTTGGCTGGAAAGCCAATTAGCAGCAGTGTCCTCCCCAAGGAGAGTCGAGGTAATTAGCAGAGTTCCCCCTAACAGGGACCTGCTGTGTTCCAAACAATCTGCTTATAGTAACACTTCCCCCGCCCTCAAATACTGTTGGGTTCCCGAATGAGGCGAGTGGGGATGTTCCTTCATCATGCAGAAGCGCCTGGGTTCATCTAGAAGCCCTTAGCTTGACTTCACTAAATGTTCCCTAGAGCAGGTTGCGAGGAACACGGGGGGTTGCGCGGAAAACCCTTGTAGCAACGAGTGCCTTCCCATCGAAATGTGACGTAATTAACGGAGTTTCCCTAAAAAGGAACTCATGTGTTCCCAAAAAGCTGCGTGGAGGAAGGCTTTTCCCCGACAAGCACAGTCAGGTTCCAAAATGTTGCAACTGGGGACGTTCCTTCATCAAGAAGAAGGGCCTGTTTTCACCTAGAAGCCCTTAGCGTGACTTTCTTGAAGGTTTCTTAGGGCCGGTTTCGAGGGAACAGAGGTTGTTGCACTGAAAATCCACGGAGCATCGAATGACTCCACATGGACAGGAGAGGTAATTAGCGGAGTTCTACCTAACAGGGAACATCTTTGTTCCCAAAAAGTGCATTGAGGACGGTTTCTATACCTGATGTAAGCAGTCGGGTAACAGAATCGTGCATGTGGGGAGGATCCTTCATCTATCAGCAGGGCCTGGGTTCACATAGAAGCTCTTAGCATGATTTCCCTGATTATTTCTTAGGTCGGGTTTCAAGGAAAAAGAGGGGATCACGCTGGAAACCAAGTAGCAGCAAGTGCCTCCACATGGAAAGGATAAATATTTAGCAGAATTCCCCCTAACATGGAACACCTTTATTCCCATCAAGGTAAGTTGTGGAATGTTTCCCCTCCAAAACACACACAGATGTCTTCCAGAATGGAGCCTGATGGGAGGTTCCTCCATCAAGCAGAAACGTGTGGGTTCACCTAGAAGCCCTTCCTGTGACATTCCTAAATGTTTCCTAGGGCGGGTTGCAAGTGAAATTTGGGGTTGTGCTGGAAAGCCAAAAATAAGTGAGAGTTTCCACATGGACAGGAGAGTTAATTAGCAGTTTCTCCTAACAGGGAACACCAGTGTTCCCAAGAAGCTGCGTGGAGGATCGCTTCTCCCCCTGATATGCACTGTCGGGTTCCATAATGGTGTCTGTGGGGATGTTCATCTTTAATCAGAAGGGCCTTAGTTCACCTAGAATACCTTAGAATGACTTCCTTGAATGTTACCTAAGGCCTGGTTTGAGGGAAAGGCGGGAGTTGAGTTGAAAAGACAGTAGCAGCAAGTGCCTCCCCATGGATATGGGAGGTAATTAGCGGAGTTCCCTCTAACAGGGACCTCCTGTGTTTCAAAACACCTGATGGTAGTAAGAATTCCCACTCCCTCACACACACTCAAGTCCAGAATCTAGTGTGTTGATAGTTTCCTTCATCAAGGTGAAGCGCCTGTGTTCAAATAGAAGCACATAGCGTTACTTCCTTGAATGTTTCTTAGGGCCGGGTTTGAGGAAAAGTTGGGGGTGAGCTGAAAAGTCAAGGAGCAGCGAGTGCCTCCCCATGGACATGTGAGGTAATTAGCGGAGTTCCCCTTACAGGGAACACATGTGTTCTCAAAAATCTTCTGGCAGGACAGCTTCCCTTCTCCCACACACAGTCAGGTTCCAGAATGGAGTGTGTGGAGAGGTTCCTTCATGAAGCAGAATCGTCTTGGATCTCCTAGTATCCCTTTGGGTGAATTCCCTGAATGATTCCTAGGGAGAGTTTCAAGGGAAATGTGGGGGTTGCACTGTACAGCAAAGTAGCAGTGAGTGCCTCCCCATGGACAGTTGAGGTAATTAGCGGTGTTCTAAATAACAGGGAATACCTGTATTCCCACCAAGATTAGTGAAGGATAGCTTCCCCACCACACACTGTCGGGTTCCAGAATGCAGCGTGTTGTGAGGTTCCTTCATCAAGCAGAAGCGCCTGGGTTCAAGTAGAAGCCACTAGCGTGATTGCCCTCAGTGTTTGCTATGGCGGGTTGCCAGGTTTATGCAGGGGTCGTGCAGGAAGGCCAAGTAACCGTGAGTGACTCACCATGGAAAAGAGAGGTAATTAGCAGAGTACCCCATAACAGGGAACACCTATATTCCCAACTAGTTACGTGGATGACGGCTTCCCCCCTAAAGACACACAATTGGGTTCCAGAATGAAGCATGTGGGGAGGTTCCTACATCAAGCAGACGTGCCTGGGTACACCTAGAAAAACTTAGCATGACTTTCCTGAATGTTCCCTAGAAGAGGTCGCGAGGGACACGGGGGGTTGCGAGGGAAACCCTTGTAGCAGCGAGCGCCTGCCAATCAACTAGAGAGGTATTTAGTGGAGATCCCGTAACAGGGAACACCTTTGTTCCCTAAAGTCTGCGTGGAATACGGCTTTTCCCCCTGACAAACACAGTCAGGTTCCAGATTGGTGCTACTGGGGATGTTCCTTCATCAAGCAGGAGAACCTGAATTCACATAGAAGCTCTCAGCTTGACTTCCGTGAATGTTTCCTTGGGAGTGCTGCGAGGGAAATTTGTGGGGTTTGCTAGGTAGCCAAGTAGCAGCGAGTGCCTCCACATGGACCGGTGAGTTAATTATCGGAGTTTCCCCTAAGACGGAAAACCTGTGTTCCAAAAAGCTACGTGGTAGATCGCTTCCCCCAAAACACACACAGTCGGCTACCAGCATGGACTGTGTTGGGAGGTTCCTTCATCCAGCAGAAACACCTGTGTTCATCTAGGAACCCTTAGCATAACTTCCCTGAATGTATCCAGGGCGGGTATTGAGGGTAAGGTGGGGGTTATGCTGGAAAGCCAAGTAACAGCGAGTGCCTCTCCATGGACAGGAGATGTAATTAGCAGTGATCCCTTTAACAGGGAACACCTGTGTTCCCAACAAGCTGCTTGGATGACGGATTCCCCCCTAAAGACACAGAATTGGGTTCCAGAATGAAGCATGTGGGGAGGTTCCTTCATCAAGCAGAAGTGCCTGGGTACACCTAGAAGCCCTTAGCATGACTTTCCTGAATGTTTCTTATGGTGGGTGCGAGGGAATAGGGAGGTATGCGCTTGAAAGCCAAGGAGTATCGAGTTTCTCCACATGGACCGTAGAGGTATTTAGCGGAGTTCCCCCTAAATGGGAACACCTGTGTTCACAAAAAGCTGCATGGAGGACGACTTGCCCCTACACACACACACACGGATTCCAGAATGGAAAGTGTGGGGACGTTCCTTCATCAAGCAGAATCGCCTGGGTTCACATAGAAGCCCTTATCGTGACTTCCTTGAGTCATTCCTAGGGCGGGTTGAGAGGGAAATTTGGGGGCTGCGCTGCAAAACCAAGGAGCAGAGAATGCATCCACATGGACAAGAGAGGAAATTAGCTGAGTTTCTCCTAACACGGAAGAAGCTGCTCGAAGAAGGGCTTCCCCCCAACAAACACAGTCAGGTTCCAGAAGGGTGCAAGTGGGGATGTTCCTTCATCAAGCAGAAGGGCCTGGGTTCATATAGAAGATCTTAGCATGACTTCTCTCAATGTTTTAGCTCGGGTTGCGGCAGAATAGAGGGGGTTTGGCTGGAAAGCCAAGTAGCAGCAGGGTCCTTCCCAAGGAGAGTCGAGGTAATTAGCAGAGTTCCCCCTAACAGGGACCTGCTGTGTTCCAAACAATCTGCTTATAGTAACTCTTCCCCCGCCCTCAAACACTGTTGGGTTCCCGAATGAGGCGAGTGGGGATGTTCCTTCATCATGCAGAAGCGCCTGGGTTCATCTAGAAGCCCTTAGCTTGACTTCACTAAATGTTCCCTAGAGCAGGTTGCGAGGAACACGGGGGGTTGCGCGGGAAACCCTTGTAGCAACGAGTGCCTTCCCATCGAAATGTGAAGTAATTAGCGGAGTTCCCCTAACAAGGAACACCTGTGTTCCCAAAAAGCTGCGTGGAGGACGGCTTTTCCCCCGACAAGCACAGTCAGGTTCCAAAATGTTGCAACTGGGGACGTTCCTTCATCAAGAAGAAGGGCCTGTTTTCACCTAGAAGCCCTTAGCGTGACTTTCTTGAAGGTTTCTTAGGGCCGGTTTCGAGGGAACAGAGGTTGTTGCACTGAAAATCCACGGAGCATCGAATGACTCCACATGGACAGGAGAGGTAATTAGCGGAGTTCTACCTAACAGGGAACATCTTTGTTCCCAAAAAGTGCATTGAGGACGGTTTCTATACCTGATGTAAGCAGTCGGGTAACAGAATCGTGCATGTGGGGAGGATCCTTCATCTATCAGCAGGGCCTGGGTTCACATAGAAGCTCTTAGCATGATTTCCCTGATTATTTCTTAGGTCGGGTTTCAAGGAAAAAGAGGGGATCACGCTGGAAACCAAGTAGCAGCAAGTGCCTCCACATGGAAAGGATAAATATTTAGCAGAATTCCCCCTAACATGGAACACCTTTATTCCCAACAAGGTAAGTTGTGGAATGTTTCCCCTCCAAAACACACACAGATGTCTTCCAGAATGGAGCCTGATGGGAGGTTCCTCCATCAAGCAGAAACGTGTGGGTTCACCTAGAAGCCCTTCCTGTGACATTCCTAAATGTTTCCTAGGGCGGGTTGCAAGTGAAATTTGGGGTTGTGCTGGAAAGCCAAAAATAAGTGAGAGTTTCCACATGGACAGGAGAGTTAATTAGCAGTTTCTCCTAACAGGGAACACCAGTGTTCCCAAGAAGCTGCGTGGAGGATCGTTTCTCCCCCTGATATGCACTGTCGGGTTCCATAATGGTGTCTGTGGGGATGTTCATCTTTAATCAGAAGGGCCTTAGTTCACCTAGAATACCTTAGAATGACTTCCTTGAATGTTACCTAAGGCCTGGTTTGAGGGAAAGGCGGGAGTTGAGTTGAAAAGACAGTAGCAGCAAGTGACTCCCCATGGATATGGGAGGTAATTAGCGGAGTTCCCTCTAACAGGGACCTCCTGTGTTTCAAAACACCTGATGGTAGTAAGAATTCCCACTCCCTCACACACACTCAAGTCCAGAATCTAGTGTGTTGATAGTTTCCTTCATCAAGGTGAAGCGCCTGTGTTCAAATAGAAGCACATAGCGTTACTTCCTTGAATGTTTCTTAGGGCCGGGTTTGAGGAAAAGTTGGGGGTGAGCTGAAAAGTCAAGGAGCAGCGAGTGCCTCCCCATGGACATGTGAGGTAATTAGCGGAGTTCCCCTTACAGGGAACACATGTGTTCTCAAAAATCTTCTGGCAGGACAGCTTCCCTTCTCCCACACACAGTCAGGTTCCAGAATGGAGTGTGTGGAGAGGTTCCTTCATGAAGCAGAATCGTCTTGGATCTCCTAGTATCCCTTTGGGTGAATTCCCTGAATGATTCCTAGGGAGAGTTTCAAGGGAAATGTGGGGGTTGCACTGTACAGCAAAGTAGCAGTGAGTGCCTCCCCATGGACAGTTGAGGTAATTAGCGGTGTTCTAAATAACAGGGAATACCTGTATTCCCACCAAGATTAGTGAAGGATAGCTTCCCCACCACACACTGTCGGGTTCCAGAATGCAGCGTGTTGTGAGGTTCCTTCATCAAGCAGAAGCGCCTGGGTTCAAGTAGAAGCCACTAGCGTGATTGCCCTCAGTGTTTGCTATGGCGGGTTGCCAGGTTTATGCAGGGGTCGTGCAGGAAGGCCAAGTAACCGTGAGTGACTCACCATGGAAAAGAGAGGTAATTAGCAGAGTACCCCATAACAGGGAACACCTATATTCCCAACTAGTTACGTGGATGACGGCTTCCCCCCTAAAGACACACAATTGGGTTCCAGAATGAAGCATGTGGGGAGGTTCCTACATCAAGCAGACGTGCCTGGGTACACCTAGAAGAACTTAGCATGACTTTCCTGAATGTTCCCTAGAAGAGGTCGCGAGGGACACGGGGGGTTGCGAGGGAAACCCTTGTAGCAGCGAGCGCCTGCCAATCAACTAGAGAGGTATTTAGTGGAGATCCCGTAACAGGGAACACCTTTGTTCCCTAAAGTCTGCGTGGAATACGGCTTTTCCCCCTGACAAACACAGTCAGGTTCCAGATTGGTGCTACTGGGGATGTTCCTTCATCAAGCAGGAGAACCTGAATTCACATAGAAGCTCTCAGCTTGACTTCCGTGAATGTTTCCTTGGGAGTGCTGCGAGGGAAATTTGTGGGGTTTGCTAAGTAGCCAAGTAGCAGCGAGTGCCTCCACATGGACCGGTGAGTTAATTATCGGAGTTTCCCCTAAGACGGAAAACCTGTGTTCCAAAAAGCTACGTGGTAGATCGCTTCCCCCAAAACACACACAGTCGGCTACCAGCATGGACTGTGTTGGGAGGTTCCTTCATCCAGCAGAAACACCTGTGTTCATCTAGGAACCCTTAGCATAACTTCCCTGAATGTATCCAGGGCGGGTATTGAGGGTAAGGTGGGGGTTATGCTGGAAAGCCAAGTAACAGCGAGTGCCTCTCCATGGACAGGAGATGTAATTAGCAGTGATCCCTTTAACAGGGAACACCTGTGTTCCCAACAAGCTGCTTGGATGACGGATTCCCCCCTAAAGACACAGAATTGGGTTCCAGAATGAAGCATGTGGGGAGGTTCCTTCATCAAGCAGAAGTGCCTGGGTACACCTAGAAGCCCTTAGCATGAATTTCCTGAATGTTTCTTATGGTGGGTGCGAGGGAATAGGGAGGTATGCGCTTGAAAGCCAAGGAGTATCGAGTTTCTCCACATGGACCGTAGAGGTATTTAGCGGAGTTCCCCCTAAATGGGAACACCTGTGTTCACAAAAAGCTGCATGGAGGACGACTTGCCCCTACACACACACACACGGGTTCCAGAATGGAAAGTGTGGGGACGTTCCTTCATCAAGCAGAATCGCCTGGGTTCACATAGAAGCCCTTATCGTGACTTCCTTGAGTCATTCCTAGGGCGGGTTGAGAGGGAAATTTGGGGGCTGCGCTGCAAAACCAAGGAGCAGAGAATGCATCCACATGGACAAGAGAGGAAATTAGCTGAGTTTCTCCTAACACGGAAGAAGCTGCTCGAAGAAGGGCTTCCCCCCAACAAACACAGTCAGGTTCCAGAAGGGTGCAAGTGGGGATGTTCCTTCATCAAGCAGAAGGGCCTGGGTTCATATAGAAGATCTTAGCATGACTTCTCTCAATGTTTTAGCTCGGGTTGCGGCAGAATAGAGGGGGTTTGGCTGGAAAGCCAAGTAGCAGCAGGGTCCTCCCCAAGGAGAGTCGAGGTAATTAGCAGAGTTCCCCCTAACAGGGACCTGCTGTGTTCCAAACAATCTGCTTATAGTAACACTTCCCCCGCCCTCAAACACTGTTGGGTTCCCGAATGAGGCGAGTGGGGATGTTCCTTCATCATGCAGAAGCGCCTGGGTTCATCTAGAAGCCCTTAGCTTGACTTCACTAAATGTTCCCTAGAGCAGGTTGCGAGGAACACGGGGGGTTGCGCGGGAAACCCTTGTAGCAACGAGTGCCTTCCCATCGAAATGTGAAGTAATTAGCGGAGTTCCCCTAACAAGGAACACCTGTGTTCCCAAAAAGCTGCGTGGAGGACGGCTTTTCCCCCGACAAGCACAGTCAGGTTCCAAAATGTTGCAACTGGGGACGTTCCTTCATCAAGAAGAAGGGCCTGTTTTCACCTAGAAGCCCTTAGCGTGACTTTCTTGAAGGTTTCTTAGGGCCGGTTTCGAGGGAACAGGGGTTGTTGCACTGAAAATCCACGGAGCATCGAATGACTCCACATGGACAGGAGAGGTAATTAGCGGAGTTCTACCTAACAGGGAACATCTTTGTTCCCAAAAAGTGCATTGAGGACGGTTTCTATACCTGATGTAAGCAGTCGGGTAACAGAATCGTGCATGTGGGGAGGATCCTTCATCTATCAGCAGGGCCTGGGTTCACATAGAAGCTCTTAGCATGATTTCCCTGATTATTTCTTAGGTCGGGTTTCAAGGAAAAAGAGGGGATCACGCTGGAAACCAAGTAGCAGCAAGTGCCTCCACATGGAAAGGATAAATATTTAGCAGAATTCCCCCTAACATGGAACACCTTTATTCCCAACAAGGTAAGTTGTGGAATGTTTCCCCCTCCAAAACACACAGATGTCTTCCAGAATGGAGCCTGATGGGAGGTTCCTCCATCAAGCAGAAACGTGTGGGTTCACCTAGAAGCCCTTCCTGTGACATTCCTAAATGTTTCCTAGGGCGGGTTGCAAGTGAAATTTGGGGTTGTGCTGGAAAGCCAAAAATAAGTGAGAGTTTCCACATGGACAGGAGAGTTAATTAGCAGTTTCTCCTAACAGGGAACACCAGTGTTCCCAAGAAGCTGCGTGGAGGATCGCTTCTCCCCCTGATATGCACTGTCGGGTTCCATAATGGTGTCTGTGGGGATGTTCATCTTTAATCAGAAGGGCCTTAGTTCACCTAGAATACCTTAGAATGACTTCCTTGAATGTTACCTAAGGCCTGGTTTGAGGGAAAGGCGGGAGTTGAGTTGAAAAGACAGTAGCAGCAAGTGCCTCCCCTTGAATATGGGAGGTAATTAGCGGAGTTCCCTCTAACAGGGACCTCCTGTGTTTCAAAACACCTGATGGTAGTAAGAATTCCCACTCCCTCACACACACTCAAGTCCAGAATCTAGTGTGTTGATAGTTTCCTTCATCAAGGTGAAGCGCCTGTGTTCAAATAGAAGAACATAGCGTTACTTCCTTGAATGTTTCTTAGGGCCGGGTTTGAGGAAAAGTTGGGGGTGAGCTGAAAAGTCAAGGAGCAGCGAGTGCCTCCCCATGGACATGTGAGGTAATTAGCGGAGTTCCCCTTACAGGGAACACATGTGTTCTCAAAAATCTTCTGGCAGGACAGCTTCCCTTCTCCCACACACAGTCAGGTTCCAGAATGGAGTGTGTGGAGAGGTTCCTTCATGAAGCAGAATCGTCTTGGATCTCCTAGTATCCCTTTGGGTGAATTCCCTGAATGATTCCTAGGGAGAGTTTCAAGGGAAATGTGGGGTTGCACTGTACAGCAAAGTAGCAGTGAGTGCCTCCCCATGGACAGTTGAGGTAATTAGCGGTGTTCTAAATAACAGGGAATACCTGTATTCCCACCAAGATTAGTGAAGGATAGCTTCCCCACCACACACTGTCGGGTTCCAGAATGCAGCGTGTTGTGAGGTTCCTTCATCAAGCAGAAGCGCCTGGGTTCAAGTAGAAGCCACTAGCGTGATTGCCCTCAGTGTTTGCTATGGCGGGTTTGCCAGGTTTATGCAGGGGTCGTGCAGGAAGGCCAAGTAACCGTGAGTGACTCACCATGGAAAAGAGAGGTAATTAGCAGAGTACCCCATAACAGGGAACACCTATATTCCCAACTAGTTACGTGGATGACGGCTTCCCCCCTAAAGACACACAATTGGGTTCCAGAATGAAGCATGTGGGGAGGTTCCTACATCAAGCAGACGTGCCTGGGTACACCTAGAAAAACTTAGCATGGACTTTCCTGATGTTCCCTAGAGAGGTCGCGAGGGACACGGGGGGTTGCGAGGGGAAACCCTGTAGCAGCGAGCGCCTGCCAATCAACTAGAGAGGTATTTAGTGGAGATCCCGTAACAG
>NC_045713.1:37751110-37759610 GCF_009834535.1 Camelus ferus | reverse complement strand
AGCAGGTAGCATCTAGTGCCCCCCTGGACGGGAGGTAATTAGCGGACTTCCCCTTGCGAGGGAACACCTGTGACCCAGGCAGCTGCGTGGAGGGCGGCCCGAACCTCCCCACACAGTCAGCCGTGTTCCGGAATTCTGAGTGTGGGGAGGTTCCGTCTTCTGTCTGCAGCACCCGGTTCTCCTAGGAGCCCTTCGAGTGTCTTCCCCTAGTCCCTCCCAGTGCGGGCTTGCCGGGGAAAGGCGGGGGTTGGGCTGGAAAAGCAGGTAGCATCAGTGCCTCCCCATGGACAGGGGAGGTAATTAGCGGACTTCCCCCTGGCCAGGGAACACCTGTGACACCAGGGCAGCTGCGTGGGGGCGGCCCTAACCTCCCCACACAGTCAGCCGTGTTCCGGAATTCTGAGTGTGGGGAGGTTCCGTCTTCTGTCTGCAGCACCCGGGATCTCCTAGGAGCCCTTCGAGTGTCTTCCCCGAGTCCCTCCCAGTGCGGGCTGCCGGGGAAAGGCGGGGGTTGGGCTGGAAAAGCAGGTAGCATCTAGTGCCTCCCCATGGACAGGGGAGGTAATTAGCGGACTTCCCCCTGCCAGGGAACACCTGTGACACCAGGCAGCTGCGTGGAGGGCGGCCCCGAACCTCCCCCACACAGTCAGCCGTGTTCCGGAATTCTGAGTGTGGGGAGGTTCCGTCTTCTGTCTGCAGCACCCGGGATCTCCTAGGAGCCCTTCGAGTGTCTTCCCCGAGTCCCTCCCAGTGCGGGCTGCAGGGGAAAGGCGGGGGTTGGGCTGGAAACGCAGGTAGCATCTAGTGCCTCCCCATGGACAGGGGAGGTAATTAGCGGACTTCCCCCTGCCAGGGAACACCTGTGACACCAGGCAGCTGCGTGGAGGGCGGCCCTAAACCTCCCCCACACAGTCAGCCGTGTTCCGGAATTCTGAGTGTGGGGAGGTTCCGTCTTCTGTCTGCAGCACCCGGGATCTCCTAGGAGCCCTTCGAGTGTCTTCCCCGAGTCCCTCCCAGTGCGGGCTGCCGGGGAAAGGCGGGGTTGGGCTGGAAACGCAGGTAGCATCTAGTGCCTCCCCATGGACAGGGGAGGTAATTAGCGGACTTCCCCTTGCGAGGGAACACCTGTGACACCAGGCAGCTGCGTGGAGGGCGGCCCCGAACCTCCCCCACACAGTCAGCCGTGTTCCGGAATTCTGAGTGTGGGGGGGTTCCTTCTTCTGTCTGCAGCACACGGGATCTCCTAGGAGCCCTTCGAGTGTCTTCCCCGAGTCCCTCCCAGTGCGGGCTGCCGGGGAAAGGCGGGGGTTTGGGCTGGAAACGCAGGTAGCATCTAGTGCCTCCCCATGGACAGGGGAGGTAATTAGCGGACTTCCCCCTGCCGAGGGAACACCTGTGACACCAGGCAGCTGCGTGGAGGGCGGCCCCGAACCTCCCCCACACAGTCAGCCGTGTTCCGGAATTCTGAGTGTGGGGAGGTTCCGTCTTCTGTCTGCAGCACCCGGGATCTCCTAGGAGCCCTTCGAGTGTCTTCCCCGAGTCCCTCCCAGTGCGGGCTGCCGGGGAAAGGCGGGGGTTGGGCTGGAAAAGCAGGTAGCATCTAGTGCCTCCCCATGGACAGGGGAGGTAATTAGCGGACTTCCCCCTGCCAGGGAACACCTGTGACACCAGGCAGCTGCGTGGAGGGCGGCCCCGAACCTCCCCCACACAGTCAGCCGTGTTCCGGAATTCTGAGTGTGGGGAGGTTCCGTCTTCTGTCTGCAGCACCCGGGATCTCCTAGGAGCCCTTCGAGTGTCTTCCCCGAGTCCCTCCCAGTGCGGGCTGCCGGGGAAAGGCGGGGGTTGGGCTGGAAACGCAGGTAGCATCTAGTGCCTCCCCATGGACAGGGGAGGTAATTAGCGGACTTCCCCCTGCCAGGGAACACCTGTGACACCAGGCAGCTGCGTGGAGGGCGGCCCCGAACCTCCCCCACACAGTCAGCCGTGTTCCGGAATTCTGAGTGTGGGGAGGTTCCGTCTTCTGTCTGCAGCACCCGGGATCTCCTAGGAGCCCTTCGAGTGTCTTCCCCGAGTCCCTCCCAGTGCGGGCTGCCGGGGAAAGGCGGGGGTTGGGCTGGAAACGCAGGTAGCATCTAGTGCCTCCCCATGGACAGGGGAGGTAATTAGCGGACTTCCCCCTGCCAGGGAACACCTGTGACACCAGGCAGCTGCGTGGAGGGCGGCCCGAACCTCCCCCACACAGTCAGCCGTGTTCCGGAATTCTGAGTGTGGGGAGGTTCCGTCTTCTGTCTGCAGCACCCGGGATCTCCTAGGAGCCCTTCGAGTGTCTTCCCCGAGTCCCTCCCAGTGCGGGCTGCCGGGGAAAGGCGGGGGTTGGGCTGGAAACGCAGGTAGCATCTAGTGCCTCCCCATGGACAGGGGAGGTAATTAGCGGACTTCCCCTTGCGAGGGAACACCTGTGACACCAGGCAGCTGCGTGGAGGGCGGCCCCGAACCTCCCCCACACAGTCAGCCGTGTTCCGGAATTCTGAGTGTGGGGAGGTTCCGTCTTCTGTCTGCAGCACCCGGGATCTCCTAGGAGCCCTTCGAGTGTCTTCCCCGAGTCCCTCCCAGTGCGGGCTGCCGGGGAAAGGCGGGGGTTGGGCTGGAAACGCAGGTAGCATCTAGTGCCTCCCCATGGACAGGGGAGGTAATTAGCGGACTTCCCCCTGCCAGGGAACACCTGTGACACCAGGCAGCTGCGTGGAGGGCGGCCCGAACCTCCCCCACACAGTCAGCCGTGTTCCGGAATTCTGAGTGTGGGGAGGTTCCGTCTTCTGTCTGCAGCACCCGGGATCTCCTAGGAGCCCTTCGAGTGTCTTCCCCGAGTCCCTCCCAGTGCGGGCTGCCGGGGAAAGGCGGGGGTTGGGCTGGAAACGCAGGTAGCATCTAGTGCCTCCCCATGGACAGGGGAGGTAATTAGCGGACTTCCCCCTGCCAGGGAACACCTGTGACACCAGGCAGCTGCGTGGAGGGCGGCCCCGAACCTCCCCCACACAGTCAGCCGTGTTCCGGAATTCTGAGTGTGGGGAGGTTCCGTCTTCTGTCTGCAGCACCCGGGATCTCCTAGGAGCCCTTCGAGTGTCTTCCCCGAGTCCCTCCCAGTGCGGGCTGCCGGGGAAAGGCGGGGGTTGGGCTGGAAACGCAGGTAGCATCTAGTGCCTCCCCATGGACAGGGGAGGTAATTAGCGGACTTCCCCCTGCCAGGGAACACCTGTGACACCAGGCAGCTGCGTGGAGGGCGGCCCCGAACCTCCCCCACACAGTCAGCCGTGTTCCGGAATTCTGAGTGTGGGGAGGTTCCGTCTTCTGTCTGCAGCACCCGGGATCTCCTAGGAGCCCTTCGAGTGTCTTCCCCGAGTCCCTCCCAGTGCGGGCTGCCGGGGAAAGGCGGGGGTTGGGCTGGAAAAGCAGGTAGCATCTAGTGCCTCCCCCTGGACAGGGGAGGTAATTAGCGGACTTCCCCCTGCCAGGGAACACCTGTGACACCAGGCAGCTGCGTGGAGGGCGGCCCCGAACCTCCCCCACACAGTCACCCGTGTTCCGGAATTCTGAGTGTGGGGAGGTTCCGTCTTCTGTCTGCAGCACCCGGGATCTCCTAGGAGCCCTTCGAGTGTCTTCCCCGAGTCCCTCCCAGTGCGGGCTGCCGGGGAAAGGCGGGGGTTGGGCTGGAAACGCAGGTAGCATCTAGTGCCTCCCCATGGACAGGGGAGGTAATTAGCGGACTTCCCCCTTGCGAGGGAACACCTGTGACACCAGGCAGCTGCGTGGAGGGCGGCCCGAACCTCCCCCACACAGTCAGCCGTGTTCCGGAATTCTGAGTGTGGGGAGGTTCCGTCTTCTGTCTGCAGCACCCGGGATCTCCTAGGAGCCCTTCGAGTGTCTTCCCCGAGTCCCTCCCAGTGCGGGCTGCCGGGGAAAGGCGGGGGTTGGGCTGGAAACGCAGGTAGCATCTAGTGCCTCCCCATGGACAGGGGAGGTAATTAGCGGACTTCCCCCTGCCAGGGAACACCTGTGACACCAGGCAGCTGCGTGGAGGGCGGCCCCGAACCTCCCCCACACAGTCAGCCGTGTTCCGGAATTCTGAGTGTGGGGAGGTTCCGTCTTCTGTCTGCAGCACCCGGGATCTCCTAGGAGCCCTTCGAGTGTCTTCCCCGAGTCCCTCCCAGTGCGGGCTGCCGGGGAAAGGCGGGGGTTGGGCTGGAAACGCAGGTAGCATCTAGTGCCTCCCCATGGACAGGGGAGGTAATTAGCGGACTTCCCCCTGCCAGGGAACACCTGTGACACCAGGCAGCTGCGTGGAGGGCGGCCCCGAACCTCCCCCACACAGTCAGCCGTGTTCCGGAATTCTGAGTGTGGGGAGGTTCCGTCTTCTGTCTGCAGCACCCGGGATCTCCTAGGAGCCCTTCGAGTGTCTTCCCCGAGTCCCTCCCAGTGCGGGCTGCCGGGGAAAGGCGGGGGTTGGGCTGGAAACGCAGGTAGCATCTAGTGCCTCCCCATGGACAGGGGAGGTAATTAGCGGACTTCCCCCTGCCAGGGAACACCTGTGACACCAGGCAGCTGCGTGGAGGGCGGCCCCGAACCTCCCCCACACAGTCAGCCGTGTTCCGGAATTCTGAGTGTGGGGAGGTTCCGTCTTCTGTCTGCAGCACCCGGGATCTCCTAGGAGCCCTTCGAGTGTCTTCCCCGAGTCCCTCCCAGTGCGGGCTGCCGGGGAAAGGCGGGGGTTGGGCTGGAAACGCAGGTAGCATCTAGTGCCTCCCCATGGACAGGGGAGGTAATTAGCGGACTTCCCCCTGCCAGGGAACACCTGTGACACCAGGCAGCTGCGTGGAGGGCGGCCCGAACCTCCCCCACACAGTCAGCCGTGTTCCGGAATTCTGAGTGTGGGGAGGTTCCGTCTTCTGTCTGCAGCACCCGGGATCTCCTAGGAGCCCTTCGAGTGTCTTCCCCGAGTCCCTCCCAGTGCGGGCTGCCGGGGAAAGGCGGGGGTTGGGCTGGAAACGCAGGTAGCATCTAGTGCCTCCCCATGGACAGGGGAGGTAATTAGCGGACTTCCCCCTGCCAGGGAACACCTGTGACACCAGGCAGCTGCGTGGAGGGCGGCCCCGAACCTCCCCCACACAGTCAGCCGTGTTCCGGAATTCTGAGTGTGGGGAGGTTCCGTCTTCTGTCTGCAGCACCCGGGATCTCCTAGGAGCCCTTCGAGTGTCTTCCCCGAGTCCCTCCCAGTGCGGGCTGCCGGGGAAAGGCGGGGGTTGGGCTGGAAACGCAGGTAGCATCTAGTGCCTCCCCATGGACAGGGGAGGTAATTAGCGGACTTCCCCCTGCCGAGGGAACACCTGTGACACCAGGCAGCTGCGTGGAGGGCGGCCCGAACCTCCCCCACACAGTCAGCCGTGTTCCGGAATTCTGAGTGTGGGGAGGTTCCGTCTTCTGTCTGCAGCACCCGGGATCTCCTAGGAGCCCTTCGAGTGTCTTCCCCGAGTCCCTCCCAGTGCGGGCTGCCGGGGAAAGGCGGGGGTTGGGCTGGAAAAGCAGGTAGCATCTAGTGCCTCCCCATGGACAGGGGAGGTAATTAGCGGACTTCCCCCTGCCAGGGAACACCTGTGACACCAGGCAGCTGCGTGGAGGGCGGCCCGAACCTCCCCCACACAGTCAGCCCGTGTTCCGGAATTCTGAGTGTGGGGAGGTTCCGTCTTCTGTCTGCAGCACCCGGGATCTCCTAGGAGCCCTTCGAGTGTCTTCCCCGAGTCCCTCCCAGTGCGGGCTGCCGGGGAAAGGCGGGGGTTGGGCTGGAAACGCAGGTAGCATCTAGTGCCTCCCCATGGACAGGGGAGGTAATTAGCGGACTTCCCCCTGCCAGGGAACACCTGTGACACCAGGCAGCTGCGTGGAGGGCGGCCCCGAACCTCCCCCACACAGTCAGCCGTGTTCCGGAATTCTGAGTGTGGGGAGGTTCCGTCTTCTGTCTGCAGCACCCGGGATCTCCTAGGAGCCCTTCGAGTGTCTTCCCCGAGTCCCTCCCAGTGCGGGCTGCCGGGGAAAGGCGGGGGTTGGGCTGGAAAAGCAGGTAGCATCTAGTGCCTCCCCATGGACAGGGGAGGTAATTAGCGGACTTCCCCCTGCCAGGGAACACCTGTGACACCAGGCAGCTGCGTGGAGGGCGGCCCGAACCTCCCCCACACAGTCAGCCGTGTTCCGGAATTCTGAGTGTGGGGAGGTTCCGTCTTCTGTCTGCAGCACCCGGGATCTCCTAGGAGCCCTTCGAGTGTCTTCCCCGAGTCCCTCCCAGTGCGGGCTGCCGGGGAAAGGCGGGGGTTGGGCTGGAAACGCAGGTAGCATCTAGTGCCTCCCCATGGACAGGGGAGGTAATTAGCGGACTTCCCCCTGCCAGGGAACACCTGTGACACCAGGCAGCTGCGTGGAGGGCGGCCCCGAACCTCCCCCACACAGTCAGCCCGTGTTCCGGAATTCTGAGTGTGGGGAGGTTCCGTCTTCTGTCTGCAGCACCCGGGATCTCCTAGGAGCCCTTCGAGTGTCTTCCCCGAGTCCCTCCCAGTGCGGGCTGCCGGGGAAAGGCGGGGGTTGGGCTGGAAACGCAGGTAGCATCTAGTGCCTCCCCATGGACAGGGGAGGTAATTAGCGGACTTCCCCCTGCGAGGGAACACCTGTGACACCAGGCAGCTGCGTGGAGGGCGGCCCCGAACCTCCCCCACACAGTCAGCCGTGTTCCGGAATTCTGAGTGTGGGGAGGTTCCGTCTTCTGTCTGCAGCACCCGGGATCTCCTAGGAGCCCTTCGAGTGTCTTCCCCGAGTCCCTCCCAGTGCGGGCTGCCGGGGAAAGGAGGGGGTTGGGCTGGAAAAGCAGGTAGCATCTAGTGCCTCCCCATGGACAGGGGAGGTAATTAGCGGACTTCCCCTTGCGAGGGAACACCTGTGACACCAGGCAGCTGCGTGGAGGGCGGCCCCGAACCTCCCCCACACAGTCACCCGTGTTCCGGAATTCTGAGTGTGGGGGGGTTCCTTCTTCTGTCTGCAGCACACGGGATCTCCTAGGAGCCCTTCGAGTGTCTTCCCCGAGTCCCTCCCAGTGCGGGCTGCCGGGGAAAGGCGGGGGTTTGGCTGGAAACGCAGGTAGCATCTAGTGCCTCCCCATGGACAGGGGAGGTAATTAGCGGACTTCCCCTTGCGAGGGAACACCTGTGACACCAGGCAGCTGCGTGGAGGGCGGCCCCGAACCTCCCCCACACAGTCAGCCGTGTTCCGGAATTCTGAGTGTGGGGAGGTTCCGTCTTCTGTCTGCAGCACCCGGGATCTCCTAGGAGCCCTTCGAGTGTCTTCCCCGAGTCCCTCCCAGTGCGGGCTGCCGGGGAAAGGCGGGGGTTGGGCTGGAAAAGCAGGTAGCATCTAGTGCCTCCCCATGGACAGGGGAGGTAATTAGCGGACTTCCCCCTGCCAGGGAACACCTGTGACACCAGGCAGCTGCGTGGAGGGCGGCCCCGAACCTCCCCCACACAGTCAGCCGTGTTCCGGAATTCTGAGTGTGGGGAGGTTCCGTCTTCTGTCTGCAGCACCCGGGATCTCCTAGGAGCCCTTCGAGTGTCTTCCCCGAGTCCCTCCCAGTGCGGGCTGCCGGGGAAAGGCGGGGGTTGGGCTGGAAACGCAGGTAGCATCTAGTGCCTCCCCATGGACAGGGGAGGTAATTAGCGGACTTCCCCCTGCCAGGGAACACCTGTGACACCAGGCAGCTGCGTGGAGGGCGGCCCGAACCTCCCCCACACAGTCAGCCGTGTTCCGGAATTCTGAGTGTGGGGAGGTTCCGTCTTCTGTCTGCAGCACCCGGGATCTCCTAGGAGCCCTTCGAGTGTCTTCCCCGAGTCCCTCCCAGTGCGGGCTGCCGGGGAAAGGCGGGGGTTGGGCTGGAAACGCAGGTAGCATCTAGTGCCTCCCCATGGACAGGGGAGGTAATTAGCGGACTTCCCCCTGCCAGGGAACACCTGTGACACCAGGCAGCTGCGTGGAGGGCGGCCCGAACCTCCCCCACACAGTCAGCCGTGTTCCGGAATTCTGAGTGTGGGGAGGTTCCGTCTTCTGTCTGCAGCACCCGGGATCTCCTAGGAGCCCTTCGAGTGTCTTCCCCGAGTCCCTCCCAGTGCGGGCTGCCGGGGAAAGGCGGGGTTGGGCTGGAAACGCAGGTAGCATCTAGTGCTCCCCCTGGACAGGGGAGGTAATTAGCGGACTTCCCCCTTGCCAGGGAACACCTGTGACACCAGGCAGCTGCGGGGAGGGCGGCCCCGAACCTCCCCCACACAGTCAGCCCGTGTTCCGGAATTCTGAGTGTGGGGAGGTTCCGTCTTCTGTCTGCAGCACCCGGGATTCTCCTAGGAGCCCTTCGAGTGTCTTCCCCGAGTCCCTCCCAGTGCGGGCTGCCGGGGAAAGGCGGGGGTTTGGCTGGAAA
>NC_045713.1:37728193-37751010 GCF_009834535.1 Camelus ferus | reverse complement strand
TTGTTCCGGTATGAAGTCCCTGCAGTTTTCAGTGTAAAAACGAGTTAGAGCTTGTAGCTACAAATCTATCGTTATGGTGGGTAGTTTGCAAATGAAAAGAAACTTTGTGTTCCCAACAAGCAAGGTGAAGGACGGCTTTCACACACACTTATCTCTCAAAACTGAGCATGTGGATAGGCATTCGTTCATCTAGCAAAAAGGAAAGTTTTACAGGAAAAACTCTTACTCTGTTTTCTCAATTTGTTTCCTACTGCCGGTTTGAAGTTCCTGCAGTTACCACTGTAAAACTAAGTTGGTGCTTATATATCCCCATATATGTGTAAGGAGTGTAGTTTGCAGCTGGAAAGAAACTTTGTGTTCCCAAAAAGTTAGGTGAAAGACGGCTTTCACACACACTTATCTCTCAGAACAGAGCATGTAGAGAGACTTTCGTTCATCTAGCACAAAAGGAACGGTTTGCTGGTGAAACTCTTATTATGGTTTCTCAGTTTTTTTTCCTAGTGCCAGGTTGAAGTTACAGCAGTTTTCACTGTAAAACCCAGTTGGAACTTGTACCTTCCCATATATATGTATGGAGTATAGTTTGCAACTGAAAAGAAACTTTGTGTTCACAACAAGCTAGATGAAGGACGGATTTCACACACAATTATCTCTCCGAACTGAGCATGTGGACAGACTTTCTTTCATCTAACACAAAGGGAACGGTATGCAGGACAAATTTTTACTCTGGTTTCTCAGTCTGTTTCCTAGTGCCGGTTTGAATTTCCTGCAGTTTTCACTGTAAAACCGAGTTGGAGCTAGTACCTCCCCATATAAATGTATGCAGTGTAGTTTGCAACTGAAAGAAACTTTGTGTTCCCCACAAGCTAGGTGAAGGACGGCTTTCAGACACACTTATCTCTCAGAACTGAGCATCTGGAGAGACGTTCGCTCATCCAGCACATAGGGAATGGTTTTTCAGGTGAAACCTTTACTCTGGTTTCTCAGGCATTTTCCTAGTGCCAGTTTGAACTTCCAGCAGTTTTCACTGTAAAATCGAGTTGGAGCTAGTACCCTCACTTTTTATATGTATTGATTGTAGTTTTCAACTGAAAAGAAACATTGTGTTCCCAACAAGCTATGTGAATGATGGCATACACACACATATCTCTCTGAACTGAGCATGTGCAGAGACGTTCGTTTCATCTAGCACAAAAGGAAAGGGTTGTAGGAGAAAATCTCTATTCTGGTTCTCAGTCTGTTTCCTAGTGCCGGTATGAATTTCTGCATTTTTCACTGTAAAACCGAGTTGGATCTAATACATACCCATATATATCTATGGAGTGTAGTTTACATCTGAAAAGAAACTTTGTGTTCCCAACAAGCTAGGTGAAGGACGGCATTCAGACACAGTTATCTCTCAGAACTGAGCATGTGGAGAGACGGACGTTCATCTAGCACAAAGGGAACGGGTTGCAGGAGAAATTCTTACTCTGGTTTGTCAGTCTGTTTCGTAGTGCCGGTTTGAAGTTCCTGCAGTTTTCACTTAAACCAAGTTGGAGTTAGTACCTACCCAAATATATTTATGGAGTGTAGTTTGCAAGTGAAAAGAAATTTTGTGTTCCCAACAATCTAAGTGAAGTACGGCTTAGACACACACTTCACTCTCAGAACTGAGAATTTGGAGAGACGTTCGTTCATCTAGCACAAAGGGAACAGTTTGTAGGAGAAATTTTACTCTGGTTTCTAAGTCTGTCTCCTAGTGCCGATTTGTAGTTCCTGCATATTTCACTGTAAAACAGAGTTCTAGCTAGTACATCCCCGTATATAGGTATGGAGTGTAGTTTTCAAACTGAAAGAAAATTTTGTTCCCAACAAGCTATGTGAATGACGGCTTTCACACACACTTATCTCTCAGAACTGAGCATGTGGAGGGACGTTCGTTCATCTAGCACAAAGGGAACGATTTGCAGGTGAAACTCTTACTCTGGTTTCTCAGTATTTTTCCTAGTGCCAGGTTGAAGTTCCAGCAGTTTTCAATGTAAAACCGATTTGGAACTAGTACCTCCCGGTATATATGTATTGAGTGTAGTTTGCAACTGAAAAGAAGCTTTGTGTTCCCAAAAAGCTAGGTGAAGTTCAGATTTCACACACACTTATCTCTGAGAACTGAGCATGTGGAGAGACGTTCGTTCATCTAACACAAAGGGAACGGTTTGCAGATGAACCTCTTACTCTGGTTTTCTCAGTATTTTTCCTAGTGCCAGGTTGAAGTTCCAGCAGATTTCACTGTTAAACCGAGTTGTGTCTAATACATTCCCGTATATATGTATGGAGAGTAATTTGCTACTGAAAGAATCTTTATGTTCCCAACAAGCTAGTTTAGAGGACGGCTTTCACACACACTAATCTCTCAGAACTGAACATCTGGAGAGACTTTCGATCATCTAGCACAAAGGGAACGGGTTGCAGCAGAAACTTTTACTATGGTTTCTCAGTGTGTTTCCTAGTGCCGGTTTAAAATTGCTGCAGTATTCACTATAAAAGTGATTTGGATCTAATACATCCCCATATATATAATTATTGAGTGTACTTTGCAAGTGAAAGAAACTTTGTTTTACCAACAATCTAGGTGAACGACTGCTTTCCCACACTCTTACCCTCAGAATTGATCATATGGAGAGACGTTCGTTCTTCTAGCACAAAGGGAACGGGTTTCAGGAGAAACTTTGTCTCTGGTTTCTCAGTCTGTTTCCTAGTGCCGGTTTGAATTTTCTGCAGTTTTCACTGTAAAACTGAGTTGGAGCTAATATATCCCCATATATATGTATGGAGTGTAGTTTGCAACTGCAAAGAAACTACTTGTTCCCAATAAGCTAGGTGAAGGACAGCTTTCACAGACACTTATATCTCAGAACTTAGCACGTGAAGAGACGTTCGTTCATGTATCACAAAGGGAACGGGTTGCAGGGGAAACTTTTACTCTTTTTTCTCAGCCTGTTTCCTGTTGCCGGCTTGAAGTTCCTGCAATTATCGTTTTAAAACCGAGTTGGAGTTAGTACCTACCCATATGTATGTATGGAGTGTAGTTTGCACTGAAAAAGTAATATTGGGTTCCCAACAAGCTAGGTGAAGGACGGCTTTCACACACACTTATATCTCAGAACTGACCACGTGAAGAGACATTCGTTCATCTAGCACAAATGGAAAAGTTTGCAGGAGAAACTTTTACTCTGGTTTCTCAGTCTGTTTTCTAGTACCGATTTGTAGTTCCTGCAGTTTTCACAGTAAAATATGTTGGAGCAAGTACGTCCCCAAATATATATATGGAGTTTAGTTTGAAACTGAAAACAAAATTTGTTTACCAACAAACTAGGTGAAGGACGGCTTTCAAACACACTTATCTCTCAGAAATGGACACGTAGAGAGACGTTCGTTGATCTTGCAAAAATGGAACAGGTTGCAGGGGAAACTCTTACTCTGGTTTCACAGCCTGTTTCCATGGGCCGTTTTGAAGTTCCTGCAATTTTCACTGTAAATCCTATTTGGAGCTAGTACCACCACATATATATGTATGGAGTGTAGTTTGCAACTGAAAAGAAAGTTTGTTTTCCCAACAAGCTAGGTGAAGGACGGCTTTCACATACACTTATCTCTCAGAACTGAGCATGTGGAGAGACGTTTGTTCATCTAGCACAAAGGGAATGGTTTGCAGGTGAAACACTTACTCTGGTTTCTCAGTCTTTTTCCTAGTGCCAGTTTGAACTTCCAGCAGTTTTCACTGTAAAACCGAGTTGGAGCTAGTACCTCCTCATATATATGTATGGATTGTATTTTGCATCTGAAAAGAATCTATGTGTTCCCAACAAGCTAGGTGAAGTATGGCTTTAACACACATATCTCTCTGAACTGAGCATGTGGAGACGTTCGTTCATCTAGCACAAAAGGAACGGGTTGCAGGAGAATATCTTACTTTGGTTTCTCAGTGTCTTTCCTTGTGCCGGTATGAATTTCCTGCATTTTTCACTGTAAAAGCGAGTTGGATCTAATACGTCCCCATATATATCTATGGAGTGTAGTTTGCAACTGAAAAGAAACTTTAGGTTCCCAACAAGTTATCTGAAGGACGGCTTTCGCACACAATTAACTCTCAGAACTGAACATGTGGAGAGACATTCTTTCATCTAGCAGAAAGGGAATGGGTTGCAGGAGAAACTTTTACTCTGGTTTCTCAGTATGTTTCCTAGTGCTGCTGTGAAGTTCCTGCAGTTTACAATGTAAAACCGAGTTGGATCTAATACATCCCCATATATATGTATGGAATATTGTTTGAAACTGAGAAGAAACTTTATGTTCCCAACAAGCTAGTTGAAGGACGGCTTTCACACAAAATTATCTCTCAGAACTGAGCATGTGGATAGACTTTCGTTCATCTAGTACAAATTGAACGGGTTGCAGGTGAAAATTTTACTCTGGTTTCTCAGTGTGTTTCCTAGCGCCGGTTTGAAGTTCCTGCAGTTTTCACTTTAAAACAGATTTGGAGTTATTACCAACGCATATAAATATATGGAGTATAGTTTGCAAGTGAAAAGAAATTTTGAGTTCCCAACAAGCTAGGTGAAGGACGACTTTCACACACACTTATCTCTCAGAAGTGAGCATGTGGAGAGACGTTCGTTCATCTAGCACAAAGGGAAAAGTTTGCAGGAGAAACTTTTACTCTGGTTTCTCAGTCTGATTCCTAGTACTGATTTGTAGTTCCTGCATTTTTCACTGTAAATCATTGTTAGTGCTAATACCTCCCCATATATATGTATGGAATGTAGTTTGCAACTGAAAGAATCTTTGTGTTCCAAACAAGCTATGTGAAGGACGGCTTCACACAGACTTATCTCTCAGAATTGAGCATGTGGAGAGACTGTCGTTCATCTAGCACAAAGGAAACGGTTTGCAGGTGAAAGTCTTACTCTTGTTTGGCAGTAATTTTCCTATTGCCAGGTTGAATTTCCAGCTGTTTTCACTGTAAAACAGAGTTGGTGCTAGTACCTCCCCATATAAATTTATGAAGTGTAGATGGCAACTGAAAAGAATCTTTATGTTCCCAACAACCTAGGTGATGGACGGCTTTCACACATACTTAACTCTCAGAACTGAGCATGTGGAGAGACTTTCTTTCATCTAGCACAAAAGAAACGGGTTTCAGGAAAAACTATTACACTGGATTCTCAGTCTGTTTCCTAGTGCCGGTATGAAGTTCCTGCAGTTTTCAATGTAAAATCGCGTTGGCGCTAATACATCCCCAAATATATATATGGAGTGTAGATTGCAACTGAAAAGAAATTTGTTTTCCCAACAAGCTAGGTGAAGGATGGCTTTCACACACTCTTTCTCTCAGAAATGAGCATATGGAGAGACGTTCGTTCTTCTAGCACAAATGGAACGGGTTGCAGTTGAAACACTTACTGTAGTTTCTCATTCTGTTTCCTAGTGTTGCTTTGAATTTCCTGCAGTTTTCTCTGTAAAAGAGATTTGGAGCTAGTACCAACCCATATATATGAATGGAGTGTTGTTTGCTTGTGAAAAGAAACTTTGTGTTCCCAACAAGCTAGGTGAAGGACGGCTTTAACACACACTTATCTCTCAGAACTGAGCCTGTGGAGAGACGTTCGTTCATCTAGCACAAAGGGAACGGGTCTCAGGAGAAAAACTTATTATGTTTTCTCAGTCTGTTTCCTAGTGCCGGTTTGAAGTTCCTGCAGTTTTCTCTGTAAAACCGAGTTGGAGATAGTACCTCCCCATATATATGTAGGGATTGTAGGTTACAAAGGAAAAGTAACATTTTGTTCCCAAGAAGCTATGTGAAGAACGGCTTTCACACACACTTATGTCTCACAACTGAGCACTTGGAGAGACATTCGTTCATTTAGATCAAAGGGAACGGGTTGCAGGAGAAACTTTTACTCTTTTATCTCAGTGTGTTTCCTAGTGTCGAATTGTATTTCCTGCAGTTTCACTGTGCAACATTGTTGGAACCAATACCTCCCAATATATAGGTATGGAGTGGAGTTTGCAACTGAATGAAACTTTGTGTTCCCATCAAGCAAGGTGAAGGACGGCTTTTCACACACACTTATCTCTCAGAATTGAGCATGTGGAGAGACGTTCGGTCATCTAGCACAAAGGGAACGGTTTGCAGGGGAAACTTTTATTCTGGATTCTCTGTCTGTTTCCTAGTACCGGTTTGAAGTTCCTGCAGTTTTCACTGTAAAACCGAGTTGGAGTTAAAAAATACCTATATATATGTATGGAGTGTATTTTGCAACTGAATAGAAACTTTGTGTTTCCAACAAGATTGGTGAAGCACGGCTTTCACACACACTTATCTCTCAGAAATGAGCACGGGGATAGATGCCCTTCATCTAGCCGAAAGGGAACAGTTTGCAGGAGAAACATTTACTCTGGTTTCTCAGTTTGTTTCCTATTGCCGATTTGTAGTTCCTGCAGTTTGCATTGAAAAACAGTTTTGGAGCTAGTACCTCCGCATATATAGGTATGGAGTGTAGTTGGCAACTGAAAAGAAATTTTGTGTTCCCAACAAGATTGGTGAAGCACGGCTTTCACACACACTTCTCTCCCAGAACTGAGCATCTAGAGAGACGATCGTTCATCTAGCACAAAGGGAACGGTTTGCAGGAGAAACTTTTACTCTGGTGTATCAGTCTGTTACCTAGTGCCGTTTTGAAGTTCCTGCTGTTTTCACTGTAAAAGCGATTTGGATTTAATACATCCCAATATATAAGTATGTAGTGTAGTTTGCAACTGAAAATAAACTTTATGTTCCCAACAATCAATGTGTAGGACGGCTTTCACACACACTTATCTCTCAGAACTCAGCATGTGGAGAGACGTTCGTTCACCTAGCACAAAGGGAACGGGTTGCAGGTGAAATTATTACTCTGGTTTCTCAGTATTTTTCCAAGTGCCAGGTTGAAATTCCAGCAGTTTTCACTGTAAAACCGAGTTGGAGCTAGTACCTCCCCGTATATATGTATGGAGTGTAGTTTGCAACTTAAAAGAAACTTTGTGTTCCCAAAAGCAATTTGAAGGACGGCTTTCACACACATGAATCTCTCAGAAATGAGCATCTGGAGATACGATCGTTCATGTAGCATAAAGGGAACGAGTTGCAGGAGAAACTTTTACTCTAAAGTCTCAGTCTGTTACCTAGTGCAGTTATGAAGTTCCTTCAGTTTTCACTGTAAAAGCGATTTGGATTTAATACATCCCAGTATATAAGTATGGAGTGTAGTTTGCAACTAAAAAGAAACTTTATGTTCCCAAAAATCTATGTGAAGGACGGCTTTCACACACACTTATCTCTCAAAACCCAGCATGTGGAGAGACGTTCGTTCATCTAGCAGAAAGGGAACGGGTTGCAGGTGAAACTATTACTCTGGTTTCTCAATCTGTTTCCTAGTGCCAGTTTGAAGTTCCTGCAGTTTTCACTATAAAACCGAGTTGGAGCTAATTCATCCCCATATATATATATGGGGTGTAGTTTGCAACTTAAAAGAAACTTTGTTTTACCGACAACCTAAGTGAAGGACGGTTTCCCACACTCTTACCCTCAAAACTGATCATATGGTGAGATGTTCGTTCTTCTAGCACAAAGGGAACGGGTTGCAGGATAATATTTGTCTCTGGTTTCTCAGTCTGTTTCCTAGTCCCGGTATGAATTATCTGCAGCTTTCACTGTAAACTGAGTTGGAGCTAATATATCCCCATATAATTGTATGGAGTGTAGTTTGCACCTGAAAAGAAACTTTGTGTTCCCAACAAGCTAGGTGAAGGACGGCTTTCACAAACACTTATATCTCAGAACCCAGCATGTTGAGAGACGTTCGTTCATCTAGCACAAAGGGAACGGGTTGCAGGAGAAACTTTTACTCTGGGTTCTCAGTCTGTTTCCTAGTGCCGGTTTGTAGTTCCTGCAGTTTTCACTGTAAAATATGTTGTAGCTAGTACATTCCAATACATAGGTATGGATTGTAGTTTGCAACTGAAAAGAAAATTTGTGTTCCCAAAAATCTAGGTGAAGTTCGGCTTTCAGACACACTTATCTCTCAGAACTTAGCATGTGGAGGGACATTCGTTCATCTAGCACAAATGGAACGGTTTGCAGGAGAAATTCTAAACTCTGGTTTCTCACTATGTTTCCTAGTGTCGCTTTGAAGTTCCTGCAGTTTTCTCTGTAAAACCGTGTTGAAGCTTGTACCTCCCCATATATATGTATGGTGTGTACTTTGCAACTCAAAAGAAACTTTGTGTTCCCAACAAGCTAGGTGAAGGACGGCTTTCACATACACTTATCTCTCAGAAATGAGCATGTGGATAGATGTCCCTTCATCTCTCCGAAAGGGAACAGGTTGCAGGAGAAACATTTACTCTGGTTTCTCAGTTTGTTTCCTAGTGTGGATTTGTAGTTCCTGCAGTTTTCACTGTAAAAATATGTTGGAGCTAGTACGTCCCAATATATAGGTATGGAGTGTAGTTTGCAAATGAAAAGAAACTTTGTGTTCCCAACAAGCAATGTGAAGGACAGCTTTCACACAGACTTATCTCTCAAAACTGAGCATTTGGGGAGACTTTCGTTCATCTAGCACAAATGGAACGGATTGCAGGAGAAACTCTTTCACTCTTTTCTCAGTCTGTTTCCTAGTGCCGGATAGAATTTCCTGCAGTTCTCACTGTAAAACCGAGTTGGAGCTAATACATCCCAAAATATATATATGGAGTTTAGTTTGAAACTGAAAATAAAATTTGTTTTACCAACAAACTAGGTGAAGGACGGCTTTCAAACACACTTATCTCTCAGAACTTGGCACGTAGAGGGACGTTCGTAGATCTAGCAAAAATGGAACGCGTTTCAGGGGAAACTCTTACTCTGGTTTCACAGCCTGTTTCCAACGGCCGGTTTGAAGTTCCTGCAGTTTTCAATGTAAAACCTGTTTGGAGCTAGTACCTCCCCATATATATGTATGGAGTGTAGCTTGCATGTGAAAAGAAAATTTGTGTTCCCAACAAGCTAGATGAACGATGGCTTTAACACACATATCTCTCTGAACTGAGCATGTGGAGACGTTCTTTCATCTAGCACAAAGGGAACGGGTCGTAGGAGAATCAATTATTATGGTTTCTCAGTCTGTTTCCTAGTGTCGGTTTGAAATTCCTCCAGTATTCTCTGTAAAACCGAGTTGGAGATAGTACCTCCCCATATATATGTAAGGATTTTAGGTAACAAATTAAAAGTAATTTTTGTTCCCAACAAGCTAGGTGAAGAACGGCTTTCACACACTTATGTCTCAGACCTGAGCACTTGGAGGGACGTTCGTTAATTTAGAAGAAAGGGAAAGGTTTGCAGGAGAAACTTTTACTCTGTTATCTCAGTGTGTTTACTAGTGTTGAAATGTATTTCCTGCAGTTTCACTGTAAAACATTGTTGGAGCTAGTACCTCCCTATATATATGTATGGAGTGGAGTTTGCAACTGAAAAGAAACTTTGTGTTCCCAACAAGATATGTGAAGGCAGGCTTTCACACACAATTATCTCTCAGAACTTAGCATGTGGAGAGACGTTCGTTCATCTAGCACAAAGGGAACGGGTTGCAGGAGAAAGTATTACTCTGGGTTCTCAGTCTGTTTCTTAGTGCCGGGTTGAAGTTCCTGCAGTTTTCACTTTAAATCCGAGTTGGAGTTATTACATACCCATATAAATATATGGAGTGTAGTTTGCAACTGAAAAGAAATTATGTGTTCCCAACAAGCTAGGTGAAGGACTGCTTTCACACACACTTATCTCTCAGAAGTGAGCATGTGGAGAAAAGTTCGTTCATCTTGCAGAAAGGGAAAAGTTGGCAGGAGAAACTTTTACTCTGGCTTCTGAGTCTGATTCCTAGTGCCGATTTCTAGTTCCTGCAGTTTTCACTGTAAATATGTGTTGGAGCTAGTACCTCCCTATATATACGTATGGAGTGTAGTTAGCAACTGAAAGAAACTATGTGTTCCCAACAAGCTAGGTGAAGGAAGGCTTTCACTCATAATTTTCTCTCAGAATTGAGCATGTGGAGAGACGTTAGTTCTCTAGCAAAAAGGGAACGGTTTGCAGGTGAAACTCTTACTCTTGTTTCACAGTAATTTTCTTAAAGCCAGGTTGAAGTTCCAGCAGTTTTCACTGCAAAACCGAGTTGGAGCTAGTACCTCCCCATATATATTTATGAAGTGGAGATTGCAACTGAAAAGAAATTTTGTGTTCCCAATAAGCTATTTGAAGGTCGGCTATCACACACACTTATCTCAGAACTGAGCATGTGGAGAGACGTTCAGTTCATCTAGCACAAAGTGAACGGGTTGCTGGAGAAACTCGTACTCTGGTTTCTCAGTCTGTTTCCTAGTGCCGGTTTAAAGATCCTGCATTTTTCATTGAAAAAGCGAGTTGGATCTAATACATAACCATATATAATTATGGATTGTTGTTTGCAACTGAAAAGAAACTTTATGTTCCCAACAAGCTAGGTGAAGGAAGGCTTTCACACACACTTATCTCTCAGAACTGAGCATGTTTAGAGACGTTCGTTCATATAGGCCAAAAAGAACGGATTGCAGAGGAAACTCTTACACTGTTTTCTCAGTCTGTTTCCTAGTGCCGGATTGATGTTCCTGCAGTTTTCATTGTAAAACCGAGTTGGAGCTAATACATACCCACATATATATATGGAGTGTTGTTTGCGACGGAAAAGAAAATTTGTTTTACCAACAAGCTAGTTGAATTATTGTTTTCACACACTCTTTGAGAACTGGGCTTATGGAGAGACGTTCGTTTTTCTAGCACAAAGGGAACGGGTTGCAGGACAAACTTTTACTCTGGTATCTCCGTCTGTTTCCTAGTGTCGATTTGTAGTTCCTGCAGTTTCACTGTAAAATATTGTTCAAGCTAGTACCACCCAATATATAAGTATGGAGTGTAGTTTGCAATTGTAAAGAAACTTTGTGTTCCCAACAAGATAGGTGAAGTACGGCTTTCACACACACATATCTCTCAGAAATGAGCATGTGGAGAGACGTCCGTTCATCTAGCACAAAGGGAAAGGTTTGCAGGGGAAACTTTTCCTCTGGTTTTTCAGGCTGTTTCCTAGTGCCGGTTTAAATTTCCTGAAGTTTTCACTGTAAAACCGAGTTGTAGCTAATACATACCTATATATATATATGGAGTGTAGTTTGTAACTGAAAAGAAACTTTGTGTTCCCAACAAGCTAGTTGAATGGCGGCTTTCACACACACTTCCCTCTCAGAACTTAGCATGTGGAGAGACGTCCGTTCATCTAGCACAAAGGGAAAGGTTTGCAGGAGAAACTTTTACTCTGGATTCTCAGTTTGTTTCCTAGTGCCGATTTGTAGTTCCTGCAGTTTGAATTGTAAGACAGAGTTGGATCTTGTACATCCGCATATATAGTTATGGAGTGTAGTTTGCAAATAAAAAGAAATTTTGTGTTCCCAACAAGCAAGGTGAAGGACGGCTTTCACACAAAATTATCTCTCAGAACTGAGCACGTGGAGAGACGTTCATTCATCAAGCACAGAGGAAAAGTTTGCAGGAGAAACTTTTACTCTGGTTTCTCAGTCTGTTTCCTAGTACCGATTTGTAGTTCCTGCAGTTTTCACTGTAAACAGTGTTGGAGCTAGTACCTCCCCATATATTGGAATGGAGTTTAGTTTGGAACTGAAAAGAAATTTTGTGTTCCCAACAAGCTAGGTGAATGACGGCTTTAACACACACATATCTCTCAGAAATGAGCCTGTGGATAGACGTTCGTTCATCTAGCACAAAGGGAACGGGTTGCAGGAGAAACTGTTATTATGGTTTCTCAGTCTGTTTCCTAATGCCGGTTTGAATTTCCTGCAGTTTTCTCTGTAAACCCGAGTTGGATATAGCACCTCCCCATATATATGTAAGGATTGTAGTTTGCAACTGAAAAGAAACTTTGTGTTCCCATCAAGCTAGGTGAAGAACGGCTTTCACACACATGTCTCAGAACTGAGCACTTGGAGAGACGTTCGTTCATTTAGCACAAAGGGAACGGGTTGCAGGAGATAATTTTACACTTTTTTATCAGTCTGTTTCCTAGTGCCGGTTTGAAGTTCCTTCAGTTTTCACTGTAAAACCGAGGTGGAACTAATACATTCCCAAATATATATATGGAGTGTAGTTTGCAAATGAAATGTAAATTTTTTTTCCCAACAAGCTAGGGGAAGGACGGCTTTCACACACACTTATCTCTCAGAAATGAGCACGTGGAGAGACTTTCGTTCATTTATCACAAAGTGAAAAGTTTGCAGGAGAAACTTTTACTATGTTGTCTCTGTTTCCTAGTGTCGATTTGTAGTTCCTGCAGTTTCACTGTAAAACATTGTGGCGCTACTACCTCTCAATATATAGGTATGGAGTTTAGTTTGCAACTGAAAAGACACTTTGTGTTCCCAACAAGCAAGGTGAAGGACGCCTTATCTCTCAGAACTGAGCATGTGGAGAGACGTTCGTTCATCAAGCACAAAGAGAACGGGTTGCTGGAGAAACTCTTACTCTGTTTTCTCAGTCTGTTTCCTAGTGCCGGTTTGAAGTTCCTGCAGTTTTCACTTTAAAGTGAGTTGGATCTAATACATCCCCATATATAAGTATGGAGTGTAGTTTGCAATGGAAAAGAAACTGTATGTTCCCAACAAGCTAAGTGAAGGATGGCTTTCACACACAGTTATCTCTCATAACTAAGCATGTGGTGAGACTTTCGTTCATCTAGCAGAAAGGGAACGTGTTGCAGGAGAAACACTTACTCTGTTTTCTCAGTCTGTTTCCTAGTGCCGGTTTGAAGATCCTGAAGTTTTCACTGTAAAACCGAGTTGGAGCAAATAATTCCCCAAATATATATATGGAGTGTATTTTGCAACTGAGAAGAAACTTTATGTTCCCAACAAGCTAGGTGAAGGACGGCTTTCACACACAGTTTTATATCACATCTGAGCATGTGGAGAGACTTTTGTTCATCTAGCACAAAGGAACGGCTTGCAGGTGAAACTCTTATTCTGGTTTCTCAGTATTTTTCCTTGTGCCATGTTGAAGTTCCAGCAGTTTTCACTGTAAATCCGAGCTGGAGCTCGTAACTCCCCGTATATATGTATGGATTGTAGTTTGCAAATGAAAAGAATCTTTGTGTTCCCAACAAACTAGGTGAAGGACGGCTTTCAAGCACACTTATCTCTCAGAACAGAGCACGTAGATATACGTTCGTTGATTTAGCACAAATGGAATGGGTTACAGGGGAATCTCTTACTCTTGTTCCACCGTCTGTTTCCAAGGGCCTGTTTGAAGTTCCTGCAGTTTTCACTGTAAAACCGAGTTGGAGCTAGTACATACCCATATAAATGTAAGGAGTGTAGTTTGCTAGTGAAAAGTAATTTTGTGTTCCAAAGAAGCTAGGTGAAGGACGGCTTTCACACACAATTAGTTCTCAGAACTTAGCATGTGGAGAGATTTTCGTTCATCTAGCACAAAGGGAAAATTTTGCAGAAGAAATTTTACTCTGGTTTCTCAGTCTGTTTCCTAGTGTCGATTGGTAGTTCCTGCAGTTTTCACTGTAAAATATTGTTGGAGTTTCTACCTCCATATATATATGTATGGATTGTAGTTTGCAACTGAAAAGAAACTTTGTGTTCCCAACAAACTAGGTGAAGCACGGCTTTCACACACACTTACATTTCAGAACTTAGAACTTGGAGAGACGTCCGTTCATCTAGCAGAAAGGGAACAGGTTGCAGGAGAAACTTTAATCTGGTTTCTCTGTCTGTTTCCTAGTGCCGATATGTAGTTCTTGCAGTTGGCATTGTAAAACGGATTTGGAGCTAGTACCTCCCCATATATAGGAATGGAGTGTAGTTTGCAACTGAAAAGAAACTTTGTGTTCCCAACAAGCAAGGTGAAAGACGGCTTTCACACACAATTATCTGTCAGAACTGAGCATGTGAAAAGATGTTCGTTCATCTAGCACAAAGGGAACGTGTTGCAGATGAAATTCTTACTCTGGTTTCTCACTCTGTTTCCTAGTGCCAGGTTGAAGTTCCAGCAGTTTTCACTGTAAAACCGAGTTGGATCTAGTACCTCCCCATATATATTTATGGATTGTAGTTTGCATCTGAAGAGAAACTTTTTGTTCCCAACAAGCTAGGTGAAGGACGGCATTCACACACAGTTATCTCTCAGAAATGAACATGTGGAGAGACGTTCGTTCAACTAGTACAAATTGAACGGGTTGCAGGAGAAATTTTACTCTGTTTTCTAAGTCTGTTTCCTAGTGCCGTTTTGAAGTTCCTGCAGTTTTCACTGTAAAACCGAGTTGGAGCTAATAAATCCCCAAATATATATATGGAATGTAGTTTGGAACTGAAAAGATAATATGTGTTCCCAACAATCTAGGTGAAGAATGGCTTTCACACACATTTATCTTTCAGAACTGAGCATGTGGAGAAACGTTCGTTCACCTAGCCCAAAGGGAACGGGTTGCAGGAGAAACTCTTACCATAGTTTCTCCGTCTATTTCTTGTGCCGGTTTGAAGTTTCTGCAGTATTCACTGTAAAACATAGTTGGATCTAATACATACCCATATATATGTATGGAGTGTAGTTTGTAACTGAAAAAAAAATTTGTGTTCCCAACAAGCTAGTTGAAGGACGGCTTTCACACACAATTATCTCTCAGAACTGAGCATGTGGATATACGTTCGTTCATCTATCACAAAGGGAACGGATTGCAGGAGATACTCTTAACATGTTTTCTCAGTCAGTTTCCTAGTGCCGGTTTGAAGTTCCTGTATTTTTCACTGTAAATCCTATTTGGAGCTAGTACCTCCCCATATATATTTATGGAGAGTAGTTGAAACTGAAAAGAAATTTTGTGTTCCCAACAAGATAGGTGAAGAACGGCTTTCACACACACTTATAACTCAGAACGGAGCATGTGGAAAGACGTTCGTTCATATAGTAGAAATTGAATGTGTTGCATGAAAAAATTTTACTGTGTTTTCTCATTCTGTTTCCTAGTGCCGGTTTGAATTTCCTGCAGTATTCACTGTAAAACTGACTTGGAGAAAATACATACCCATATCTATATATGGGGTGTAGTTTGCAACTGAAAAGAAACTTGTTTTACAAACAAGCTAGGTGAAGGACGGCTTTCCCACACTGTTACCCTCAGTACTGATCATATCGAGAGACGTTCGTTCATCTTGCAGAAATTGAAAGGGTTACTGGAGAAAAACTTACTCTGGTTTCTCAGTGTGTTTCCTAGTGTCGGTATGAAGTTCCTGCAGTTTTCACCGTTAAAGAAATTTTGATTTAATACATTCCCATATATAATTATGGAGTGTAATTAGCTACTGAAAAGAAACTTAATGTTCCCAACAAGCTAGGTGAAGGACGGCTTTCACACACACTTATCTCTCAGAAATGAGCATGTGGAGAGACGTTCGTTCATCCAGCACAATGGGAACTGGTAGTAGGGGAAACTGTTACTCTGGGTTCTCAGTATGTTTCCTAGATCCGGTTTGAAGTTCCTGCAGTTTTCACTGTAAATCCGAGTTGGAGCTAGTACATCCACATATATATTTATGGAATTTATTTTGCAACTGAAAAGAAACTATGTGTTGCCAACAAGCTAGTTGAAGTGCGGCTTTCACACACACTTATCTCTCAGAACTTAGCATGTGGAGAGACGTTCGTTCACCTAGGACAAAGGTAACGGTTTACAGGAGAAACATTTTCTCTGGGTTCTGAGAATGTTCCTAGTACCGGTTTCAAGTTCCTGCATTTTTCACTGTAAAACCGAATTGGAGCTAGTACATCCCCATATATGTTTTTGGAGTGTAGTTTGCAACTGAAAAGAAACCTTGTGTTCCCAACAAGCTAGGTGAAGGAAGGCTTTCACACACACATATCTCTCAGAACTGAGCATGTGGAGAGACTTTCATTCATCTACCACAAAGGGAACGGTATGCAGGGGAAACTATTCTCTGGATTTTCAATCTGTTTCCTAGTGCCTGTTTGAAGTTCCTGCCATTTCACTGTAAAACCGATTTGAGCTAGGACCTCCCCATGTATATGTATGGAGTGCAGTTTGCAACTGAAAAGAAACTTTTTATTTCCAACAAGCTAGGTGAAGGACGGCTTTCACACACACTTATCTCACAGATCTGAGCATGTGGAGAGACATTCATTCCTCTAGTACAAAGGGAGTGGGTTGCAGGGGAAAATATTGTCTGGTTTCTCAATCTGTTTTCTAGTGCCGGTTTGAAGTTCCTGCAGTTTTCACTGTATACCCGAGTTGGAGCTAGTACTTCCCCTTATATATGTATGGATTGTTTTTTGCAACTTATTAGAAACTTTGTGTTCCCAACAAGCTATGTGAAGTACGGCTTTCACACACATTTATCTCTCAGATTTGAGCATCTGGAGAGACGTTCATTCATCTAGCAAAAACGGAACGTGTTGCAGGGGAAAATTTTCCTCTGGTTTCTCAGTGTGTTTCCTAGTGTCCGTTGGAATTTCCTGCAGTTTTCTCTGTAAAACCGAGTTGGAGGTAGTATCTACCCATATATATTTATGGAGTGTAGTTTGCAACTGAAATGTATCTTTGTGTTCCCAACAAGCTAGGTGAAGGACGGCTTTCACACACATTTATCTCTCAGAATTGAGCATGTGGAGAGACGTTCGTTCACCAAGCAAAAAATAAACGGGTTGCAGGAGAAACTGTTTCTCTGGGTTCTGTGTCTGTTCCTAGTGCAGTTTTGAAGTTCCTGCAGTTTTCACTGTAAAAGCCAGTTGGAGCTAGTACAACCCCATATATATGTATGGAGTGTAGTTTGCAACTGAAAGACACTTTGCGTTCTCAACAAGCTAGGTGAAGGATGGCTTTCACACACAATTATCTCTCAGAACTGAGCATGCGGAGAGACGTTCTTTCATGTACCACAAAGGGAACGGGTTGCAGGGGAAACTATTCTCTGGTTTCTCAATCTGTTTCCTAGTGCCGGTATGAATTTCCTGCAGTTTTCACTGTAAACCCGAGTTGGAGCTAGAACCTCCCCTTATATATGTATGGATTGTGGTTTGCAACTGAATAGAAACTTTAGTTTCCCAACAAGCTAGGTGAAAGACGACTTACACACACACTTATCTCTCAGAAATGAGCATGGGGAGAGACGTTCGTTCACCTTGGATAAATGGACGGTTTACAGGAGAAACTTTTACTCTGGGTTCTGAGACTGTTTCCTAGTGCCGGATTGAAGTTCCTGCAGTTTTCCCTGTAAAACCCAGTTGGAGCTTGTACCTCCCCATATATAATAAGGAGTGTAGTTTGCAACTGAAAAGAAACTTTGTGTTCTCAACAAGCTAGTTGAAGGACGGCTTTCACACACACTTATCTCTAAGAAATGTGCACGTGGAGAGATGTTCGTTCATCTAGCACAAAGGGAACGGGTTGCAGGTGAAACTCTTACTCTGGTTTCTCAGTATGTTTCCTAGTGCCGGTTTGAATTTCCTGAAATTTTCATTGTAAAAGCGAGTTGGATCTAATACATACCCATATATAAGTATGGAGTGTATTTTGCAACTGAAAAGAAACTTTATATTCCCAACAAGCTAATTGAAGGACGGCTCCCCACACTTATATCTCAGAAATAAGCATGTGGAAATACGTTCTTTCATCTATCAAAAAGGGAACGGATTGAAGGAGAAACTCATACACTGTTTTCTCAGTCTGTTTCCAAGTGTCGCTTTGAAGTTCCTGCAGTTTTCTCTGTAAAACAGATTTGCAGCTAGTACTTCCCCATATATATGTATGGAGTGTAGTTTGCAACTGAAAAGAAACATTGTGTTCCCAACAAGCTAGGTGAAGGGCGGCTTTCACCCATAGTTATCTCTCAGTCCTGAACATGTGGAGAGAGATTCATTCATCTAGGTCAAATTGAACGGTTTGCAGTAGAAACTTTTATTCTGGTTTCTCAGTCTATTTCCTAGAGCCGGTTTGAATTTCCTGCAGTTTTCACTGTAAAACCGATTTGAGCTATTACCTCCCCATATATATGTATTGAGAGTAGTTTTGCAAGTAAAAAGAAACTTTCTGTTCCCAACAAGCTAGGTGAAGAAACGGCTTTCACACACAATTATCTCTCAGAAATTAGCATGTGGAGAGACTTTCGTTCACCTAGCAAAAATGGAACGTGTTGCAGGGGAAACTTTTACTTTGGGTTCTGAGTCTGTTTCCTAGTGCCGATCTGAAGTTCCAGCAGTTTTCATTGTAAAACCGAGTTGGAGCTAGTACCTCCCCATATAAATATATGGTGTGTAGTTTGCAAATGAAAAGAAACTTTGTGTTCCCAACAAGCTAGGTGAAGGACGTCTTTCACACACAATTATCTCTCAGAACTGAGCATGTGGATAGACGTTCGTTCACCTAGCACAAATGGAACGGTTTTGAGGAGAAATTTTACTCTGGGTTCTGAGTCTGTTTCCTAGTGCAGGGTTTGATTCCCTGCAGTTTTCACTTAAAACCAAGTTGGAGCTAGTAGCACCCATATATATGTATGGAGTGTAGTATGCAACTGAAAAGAAAATTTTGCGTTCTCATCAAGCTTGTGAAGAATGGCTTTCACACACAATTATCTTTCAGATCTGAGCATGTGGAGAGACGATTTTCCATCCAGCACAATGGGAATGGGTAGAATGAAAAACTGTTACTCTGGTTTGTCAGTCTGTTTCATAGAGCCGGTTTGAAGTTCCTGCAGTTTTACTGTAAAACCGAATTGGAGCTAGTACCTCCCCATATACATCTATGGAGTGTAGTTTGCAACTGAAAAGAATCTTTGTGTTCCCAACAAGCTACGTGAAGGACGGCATTCACACACACTTATCTCTCAGATCTGAACATGTGGAGAGACTTTCGTTCATCTAGCACAATGGGAACGATTTGCAGGGGAAATTTTACTAAGCTTTTTCAGTCTGTTTCCTAGTGCCGTATTGAAGTTCCTGCAGATTTCACTGTAAAAGCCATATGAGCTTGTACCACACCCATATATATGTATGGAGTGTAGTTTGCAACTGGAAAAGAAACTTAGCGTTTTCAACAAGCTAGATGAAAGACGGCTTTCACACACACATATCTCTCAGAACTGAGCATGTGGAGAGACGTTCGTTCATCTAGCACAATCGGAATGGGTAGCAGGAGAAAACTGTTACTCTGGTTTTTCCAGTCTGTTTCCTAGAGCCGGTTTGAAGTTCCTGAAGTTTTCACTGTAAAACTGAGTTGAAGATTATACCTCCCAACATATGTATGCAGTGTATTTTGCAACCTGAAAAAAACTTTGTGTTCCAAACAAGCTAGGTGAAGGACGGCTTTCACACACACTTATATCTCAGATCTTAGCATGTGGAGAGACGTTCGTTCACCTAGCACAAAGGGAAAGTTTTGCAGGGGAAACTTTTACTCTGAGCTCTGAGTCTGTTTCCTAGTGCCGATCTGAAGTTCCAGCAGTTTTCACTGTAAAATCGAGTTGGAGCTAGTACCTCCCCATATATATATATGGAGTGTAGTTTGCAAATGAAAAGAATCTTTGTGTTCCCAACATGCTAGGTGAAGGACGGCATTCACAAACACTTATCTCTCAGAACTGAGCATGTGGAGAGACGTTCGTTCATCCAGCACAATGGGAACTGTTTGCAGGTGAAATTTTACTAAGCTTTCTCTGTCTGTTTCCTAGTACCCTTTATAAGTTCCTGCAGTTTTCACTGTAAAAACGATTGAGCTTTTACTTCCCCATATATATGTATGGAGTGTATTTTGCAACTGAAAAGAATCTTGTGTTCCCAACAATCTTGGTGAAGGACGGCTTACACACACACTTATCTCTCAGAACTGAGCATGTGGAGGAGAGACGATCGTTCATCCAGCACAATGGGAATGGGTAGCATGAAATACATTTACTCTTGTTTCTCAGTCTGTTTCTAGTACCGGTTTGAAGTTCCTGCAGGTTTCAGTGGTAAAACCGAATTGGAAGCTAGTACCTCCCCATATATATGTATGGATTGGAGTTTGCAACTGAATAGAATCTTTATATTTCCAAGAAGCTACGTGAAAGGAACGGATTTCACACACACTTATCTCTCAGATCTGAGTATGTGGAGAGGACGTTCGTTCATCTAGCACCAAAAGGAACGATTTGACAGTGGAAATTTTACTAAAGCTTTTCCAGTCTGCTCCTAAGTGCCGTATTGAAGTTCCTGCAGTTTTACACTGTAAACCGATATGAGCTTTTACCCTCCCCATATATGTATGGAGTGTAGTTTGCAACTGAAAAGAAACTTTGTGTTCCCCACAAGCTAGGTGAAGGACGGCTTACACACACACTACTATCTCGCAGACCTGAGCATGTGGAGAGACGTTCATTCATCTAGCACAAAGGAGCGGGTTGCAGGGGAAACATTTACTCTGGGTCTCTCAGTGTGTTTCTAGTAGTCCGTGGAATTTCCCTGCAGTTTTCTCTGTAAAACTTATTTGGAGATAGTACCTACCCATATAATATTTATGGAGTGTATTTTGCAAATGATAAGTATCTTTTGTGTTCCAACAATCTAAGGGAAGGACAGGTTTCACACAAAATTTCTCTCAGAATGAGCATGTGGAGAGAAGTTCGTTACACTAGCACAAAGAAACTGGTTGAAGGGGAAAATGTTTCCTCCGGGTTCTGAGTCTGTTTCCTAGTGGCGTTATGAAGTTCCTGCAGTTTCACTGAAAAATCGATTTGAGCTAGTACCTCCCCATATATATGTATGGAATGTATTTTGCAACTGAAAAGAAACTTTGTGTTCCCAACAACCTAGTTGAAAGACGGCATTCACACACAATTATCTCTCAGAAATGAGCAAGTGATAAGACGTTCTTTCATCCAGCACAAAGGGGACGGTTTGAAGGAGAAACTTTTACTCTGGTTTCTCAGTCTATTTCCTAGTGTCAGTTTGAAGTTCCTGCAGTTTTCACTGTAAAACACAGTTGGAGCTAGGACCTCCCCTTATATATGTATGGAGTGTAGTTTGCAACTGAAAAGAAACTTTGTGTTCCCAACAAGCTAGGTGAAGGACGGCTTTCACACATACTTATCTCTCAGAACTGAGCATGTGGAGAGAAATTCGTTCACCTAGGACAAAGGGACGGTTTACAGGAGAAACTTTTACTCTGGGTTCTGAGACTCTTTCCTAGTGCCGGTTTGAATTTCTGCAGTTTTCAATGTAAAACAGACTTGGAGCTAGTACATCCCCATATATATGTATGGAGTGTAATTTGCAACTGAAAAGAATCTGTGTTCCCAACAAGCTTGGTGAAGGACGGCTTTCACACACACTTATCCCTCAGAACTGAGCATCTGTAGAGACGTTCATTCATCTAGCACAAACTGAACGGCTTGCAGGGGAATATTTTACTCTGGTTTCTCAATCTGTTTCCTAGTGCCGGTTTGAAGTTCCTGCAGTTTTCACTGTAAAACCGAGTTGGAGCTAGTACCTCCCCATATACTTATGGAGTGTAGTTTGCAACTTAAAAGAAAATTTGTGTTCCCAAAAAGCTTTGAGATGGATTGCTTTCACACACCCTTATCTCTCACAACTAGCATGTGGATATAAGTTCGTTCATCTAGCACAAAGGGAACGGATTGTAGGGAAAATTATACTGAGCATTCACAGTCTGTTTCCAAGTACCGGATAGAAATTCCTGTTATTTTCACTGTAAAACCGATTTGATCTAGTACGTCAGCATGTTTATGTATGGAGTGTATTTTGCAATGAAAAGAAACTTTGTGTTCCCAGCAAGCAAGGTGAAGGACGGCTTTCACACACACTTACCTCTCAGAACTGAGCATGTGGAGAGACATTTGTTCACCTAGCACAAATGGAACGGGTTGCAGGAGAAACTGTTTCTCTGGGTTCAGAGTTTGTTTCCTAGTGCTGGTCTGAATTTCCTGCAGTTATCACTGTAAAACCGAGTTGGAGCTAGTACCTCCCCATATATATGTACGGAGTGTAATTTGCAACTGAAAAGAAACTTTGTGTTCCCAACAAGTTAGGTGAAGTGCGGCTTTAACACACACTTACCTCCCGAACTGAGCATGTGGATAGACGTTCGTTCACCTATGACAATGGGAACGGTTTACAGGAGAAATATTTACTCTGGGTTCTGAGACTGTTTCCTAGTGCCGGTTTTAAGTTCCTGCAGTTTTCACTGTATAACCGAGTTGGAGCTAATACCTCCCCATATATATTTATGAAGTGTAGTATGCAACTGGAAAGAAACTTTGTTTCCCAACAAGCTAGATGATGGACGGCTTTCACACACACTTATCTCTCAGAACCTAGCATGTGGAGAGATGTTCGTTCATCTAGCACAAATGGAACGGTTTGCAGCGGAAATTTTACTAAGATATCTCAGTCTGTTTCCTAGTGCCTTATAGAAGTTCCTGCAGTTTTCACTGTAAAACCGAGTTGGAGCTAGTACCTCCCCTTATATACGTATGGAGTGTAATTAGCAACTGAAAGAAACTTTGTGTTTCCAACAAGCTAGTTGAAGGACGGCTTTCACCCAAACTTATGTTGCAGAACTGAGCATGTGGATAGACTTTCGTTCATCTAGCACAAAGGAAACCGGTTTCAGGAGAAACTTTTACTCTGGTTTTTCAGTCTTTTTCCTAGTACC
>NC_045713.1:37702031-37728093 GCF_009834535.1 Camelus ferus | reverse complement strand
TCTCATCATAGGCATAAACGATGCCCTGATAACACCATGGAGAATTGCTGTGAGGATGAAGGGAGGCATATGGCAAGTCTGCAGTAAGTGATACCTGTTATTAGACTGTAATACACACCTTCACAAAGGTTGGCCTCTCTACCTCGCCTTCAGGGCTAATCATCTTTATTAACATTTCACCCAAATCAATTGGGACTGGGCAGGGTTATCAGGATGGTGAGGGGCCAGCAGACCCCTGTTCAGAGCCTCAGTGGCAATCACAGGAGATACACGAAGACCTTTGTCTTAGTGCCTTTTGGAATCAAATACCAGGACCTGAACAACTCTCTCCACATTCCACACTCAGAGTGAATGGCAGAAGCAATTGAAGAGGCCAGGAATGCACAAGGCTTGCCTGGGAATCAGATCCAGAAAGCTCTGGGACAAAACCTGAGGGAGGATTGCACTGCGCACTCACCAAGACGTTGTACAGAATATTTCTGTAGAATTATAAATAAGAAATTAGTTCTCTTATACAAAATGACTTCTGCATGCTGTGTTAGTTTACCTAACAAAGTATCACAAACTGGGTGACTTAAAACACAGAAGTTTATTTTCTCCCAGTTCTTGACCCAAGATCAAGGTGTCGTTGGTTCTTCTGAGGTCTCTTCGTGACTTATAGGTGGCGGTCTTCTCCCTGTGTCCTCACGTGGTCTTCCCTCTCTCTGCGTCCTAATTTCTTCTTCTTCTGCGGACGCTAGTCATATTGACTAATGGCCTCATTTTAACTTAATCACATCTTTAAAGATCCTGTCTCCAAATACAGTCATTCTGAGAGACTTGAGGTTAGGACTGCAACACGTGAATTTTGGGGGCCGGCAATTCAGCCCATAGAACTCAGGCAATTCAACATTGAATAAAAACCTTCCAAGCACATAAAAATGTATCTAAGTTTCAATTTTCTTTGGGCTTTTCCACTGCCTTCTTCCCATCTCAGCAGTTATATCAGTAGAAGTCGCAGCGTTTTAAAAATACCTTTTAACAATTTTGACATTTAGGAAGGTTCAATGCCTGGCTCTTAGATTTGCCCAGCTTGATGTGATCTCATTTCTTCAGAGGAAGCAGCCTCTATTCAGCTCTTAGTCACAGCTGGCCTTCTGGAACATCCTTTTTAGCATCTGAACACTTCCAAGTGGTGGGAGGGGATGTTTTTCAGACTGCAACATTTTGAGTAATCTAGCTCACCCAGCCTCTCTTCTTCAAGAATGACAGGCTACCTAACTCTTTGCCAGAAACAGATGATTGTGCATCAGAATTACTTTTTTAAAAAGTTGATCTACCACAAAGCAAAAGAGGTAACAATGCAGAGAAAAACTGCTGTGGACTGAGAACGAGGAGACGTAGGAACTTTGAGAAATTACTTCACCTCTTTAATAGTGTTTTTTCACTTAAAACGTTGAGTGGTTGAATTAAAGGTCTTCAGTTCCTTCCTGCTATAAAGTTCTATGTGTTTAATATTAAACAAGCATGCAGCTTTCATCACGGTGGCATCCTAAAGATACAGACTTGTACGTTAAATTCTGACCTTCAGCATAGTTACCCAAATACTGTCCACCTCGAATATTCCTTAGCAATGCAGAGCCCATGGGAGTGACCAGGTTTATGGAGCACAACCATGAACCAGCTGCAGTGATTCAGGGCCAGCAGCCATGATTCTGTCATGAGGCCTCCCATCTCAGCCAAACAGATTCTTCTGACTTGGTCCTCAAGCTCCCTCAGTGTCTTCTGGAGTCCCACCTCCATGACTTACAAAGGTCCTTGCTTTCCTAGATGTATTATTTTTAGGATCTGATGAAAACTATGGACCCCTTCTTCTCCCCCAGACATATATGCTTATGTGTGTACACATTTTTCTGCGCATAATTTTGTGGAGTACATGAACTCTTTCAAACCCAAGCATAGATACTATTACCTACTCCCAGGTCAAAGACCCTGGATGTCTGCTGGACTCTTAGGGAGCAATGAGGATGGTGTTTATTCCATGACCAACTTCCTTCTACTCTTATAAAATCAAGCTCACTTTAAAACAGATAATAACATATTCAGCCATAAAGAAGAATGAAATAATGCTGTTTGCAGCAACATGGATGGACTTAGAAAATATCATACTAAGTGAAGTAACTCAGACAGAGAAAGACAAATATCCTATGTTCTCACTTATATGGGGAATCTCAAAAAAAATGACACCAATGAACTTATTTACAAAATAGAAGCAGACTCACAGACATAGAAACAAACTTATGGTTACCAAAGGGGAAATGGGGGGTGGGGAGAGAGGGATAAATTAGGAGTTTAGGATTAGCAGATACGAACTACTATATACAAAATACATAAACAACAAGGTCCTACTGTATAGTACAAGTATTGAATATAGTGCTATATTCAATAGCTTGTTATAACTCAAAATGAAAAAGAATATATATGTACGTATAACTGAATCACTGTGCTGTACACCAGAAACTAACACAACATTGTAAATCAACTATATATCAATTTTTTAAAAACAGATAATAACAAACTTTTACTATTAGAAGCATGGCTTTTTTTTGGCAAGCAATTTATGAATTTTTTTTAACATTTTGGTTTTTAAACTCTTGTACTTGTTTTTAAAAGATGTTTTTATTTTTGAAAATGTTTATAATGAATGTGTAAAATACATGTACTATTAACTAACAGGGTTTGCATTTCAAAATGTACTTTATATCATGTTTTATTTAATGTTAGCTACTATATATAAAATAGATTTTTAAAATTTTCTTCCATATAGCACAGGGAATTATGTTCAATATCTTGTGATAACCTTTAATGAAAAAATATGAAAACGAATATATATGAATATGCATGACTGGGACATTGTGCTGTACACCAGAAATTGACACATTATAACTGACTATACTTCAATTAAAAAAAATAGAGACTATGTCATATTTTGTTTTAGTCGCTATTTTAAAGTAAATGTGACCCTCAGCACCTCCTCCTATTACCCCAGGTAATCAGAAATTGATGGTGCATTCTCACTATACAACACAAGTTTCAAGGGAATAATTAAATTACTTAAATGAGCTGGCAACTTCCAAGCATCCTTCTCATTGATTTATCTGCAAATAGTCAGTACTTTAGTAGAGAACATTCCTATTACAGAATGATCCCCAAGGGCTTTTATTAATTAATAGTAACCTAGGTCAATTACCATACTTGAAAGTGATAAAAACTATACCCTTTTTAAAAAAGAAAAAAATTAATAACTTTTAGTGATAGACCTTCCATGGGGCATAATACTCCTTCATATACTATTAGTTTGAATTAGTGTGTGAAGTTAAAGTGTAGCAACCACGAAAATAAAGCGATGTAAAATGAGAAATCAGAATAGTAATCTAGAATATTAAATTACTGGGTTATTTTTAATATCACGCTAGTATTTTCTTAGAGGATGTGAAATAATGGAAAATATATGTATTGGTCTCTGCCCCCTATTCCTGGCACAGAGCTCCTACCTTGTCATTTCTTCCTTTCCCTTCTCTTTCCCTCTCCCTCTCCCTTCCCTTTCCCTTTCCTCTTCTTTCTTTCTTTTCTTCTTTCTTCTTTCTTTCTTTCTTTCTTTCTTTCTTTTTCTTTCTTTCTTTCTTCTTTCTTTGTCTTTCTTTCTTTCTTTTTTTTTCTTTTTTTCTTTCTCTCTCTTTCTTTTAAGAGGAGACAGAGGAGAAGGGGAATTCTTGAGCATGGACAGTATTTTAAGAAGTTTCGGAGAAGTGAGAAAAAAGATGGGGAAAGTGACTTCTGGAGTTTAAAGACGGTAAGGAAAAGAGACAGCACAGCACTTGGTTTCTCTGTGGTGAACAAGACAAACCAAAAAGGTGTGAAGAGACATAGGTCACCAGCTTCTGGTGTCTGGTCCTTGCACGGAACTACAGAATACCTTCACTTTCCAGCTTTAAGTCTACTGATGGAAGGTAGATACTTGCAAGGTGACTTCAAAAAAAGTAAGATAACTAACTTCTATTTCTTAAGCTTCAGCTGTATTCCCTGAAGGGGGTGCACTGTTCCTGGAGGTCCTGCAATACCAGGTCAATGTATGGAATGAATAGAAATATGTATGTATATGCATGACTGGGACATTGTGCTGTACACCAGAAACTGACACACTGTAACTGACTGTACTTCAGTCAATCAATTGACGCTGAATTTTTTCAAATGCTTTCTCTGTATCTAACTGAGATGATCATATGATTTTTAGCCTTCATTTTGTTAATATGATGTATCATGTTGATTGATTTGTAGATGCTGAACTATCTTTACATCCCTGGAATAAATCCCTCTTGATCATGGTTTATGATCCTTTCTAATGTATTGTTGGTTTCAGTTTGTTAGTATTTTGTTAAGGATTTCTGCATCTATATTCACTATGGGTATTGGCCTGTAATTTTATTTTTTTGTGGTGCCCTTGGCTCATTTTGGTATCAGGGTAATGCTGATAAAATGTGCTGATAAAAGTAAAATTCATAAAATGTGTTTGGAAGATTTCTCTACTCTTCGGTTTTTTGGAAGAGTCTGAGAAGGATAGGCATTAAACTTTCTTGAATGTTTTGCAGAAATTGCCAGTGAAGCCATCTTGTCCTGGGCTTTTGTTTGTCCAATTTTTTGGTGTATAATTGTTTGTAGCAGTCTCTTTGTAATCCTTTGTATGTCTGTGGTATCAGCTGTACCTTTTCCTTTTCACTTCTGATTTTATTTGAGTACTCTCTCTCTCTCTCTTTTTTATTAGTTAGCTAAGGATTTGTTGATTTTATCTTTTCAAAGAAACTGCTCTTAGTGATCTTTCCTATTTTTTAAGCCTCTATTTCATTTGTTTCTCCTCTGATCTTTATCATTCCTTCTTTCTACTAATTTTGGAGCTTTGTTTGTTCTTCTTCTAGTGCCTTTCAGTGTAAAGTTAGATTTTTTTATTTGGGATTCTCCTTGTTTCTTGAGGTAGGGCCTGTATTGCTATGAACTTCCCTTTTAGAACTGTTTTTGCTACATCCCATAGATTTTAGTATGTTGTATTTCTGTTTTCTCTTGTTTCTAGGTATGTTTAATTTCTCCTTTGATTTTTTTTGATGACTCATTGGTTGTTCGGTAGCAGGTTGCATATCTCCACATTTTTGTGATTTTTCCATTTTTTTTCTTGTGGTTGATTTTTAATTTCATACCAGCGTATGGTCCATTACCTCCTCCACTAGCATCAACAAAATGGAATTCACAGGAAAATAATGGCTAAATTAAGAGTTGTGGTTATTAAAGCAAATAAATGTTAATTACAACAAAACTCAAAAGGCCTTTTCTCTATATGACAGAATCCTTACCCAGTAAAACCATGTTCCTGTAATTTTTCTAGCAAGACATTCTGGAAAGAGGCCCTCTGAACCTGGCCCAAGCAACTCCATTTATCTTTGGTAATGACATTTACAGCCACATCCTGGAAGGTTAATGAGTCCTGAAAGAATTCCTCAAGTCAGTAATCTGATAGCTCAGGGTCAGACGAGGGGAGTGTATGAGGTAGGGGCGAAAGATATATTAGTTCCTCTTCTAGTGTAGGCCTCCGCCTGAAGGCTCTAGAAAATAAGCCATGGGCTGAACTGATAAACAAGCTGTGAGAAACGTCACGTAGCCAGCTGGATCAGAGATGGCCTATTTAATGTATCCAGTATGGACGGCTGGATGGCCAGTGACGGGTAAGATCCTCAGAGGAGGACAACCTAAGACAGGCACAGCCAGCTGGATAAGAGATGGCCTACTTAATGAAGTTTTGTGATGAACTTTAAAACAATCTGTCCTCGATCATGTAACATCCTGTGCTTACTGCAGGAGCCTGGGAACCTGGAGCCTGGGAACCTAAATAGCTTAAAATTATTAACATTGTTATAACTTAGATGATATGTGAGGCACCGTGCATGTTCTATATAAATCCTTTTCTAAGAATCATTAAACAGAGTAGCCATCAGCCCTCTCTGCACACGGCGTGCATGTGCACATGATATCACCACACCGACAGATGGTGACCCCGACGTGATATCAGACTCGGCAAACACGTAACTGTAACTGAGGAAATTTTTGGGGACTTTTCAGTCTATCAGGCGTGCCGAGGAATACTCATGGAGCAACAGCTTACTAAGCAGTAGCATGGTATCAGCGCGGCAACTACATGTAAGTAAGGGAACAAATTTATATCGGGGATTTTCAGCCTATCAGGCATGCCGCAATGTAACCATGGGACAGCAGCTGACAGTACAGCAAAAGATTTATTTCCATATTCTGCAGCAATTGTTCAAGGCTATTTCAAAGCAGGGCACCCTCCCAGGTGCTCCTCAAAAACAAATATAGAAAATCACTGTCAGCCGAAGTCCCATCTCACCATTTCTGACCTCATCACAGCTTCCCCCGGGAGCACAAGTTTAGATCTAATGACTATTGATAATGAGTTAATAAATGACAGTAATAAAACCTACTTAATCTCTACTGGAGTTTGGGGACCTTTACCTTCTAGGTATTTTGGATTGCTAATAGGGAGATCATCTATGGGCTTAAAGGGTTAACAGTTTTACCTGGTGTTATTGATAATGATTATACTGGAGAAATTAAAATTATGGTTCATGCCTCTTCTTATTACATTATTCCTAAGCAATCTCGAATTGCTCAAATTATTTTGATACCTTACTTTTTACCTGCTCAAAAATTTGCTGAAAATAATAGAGGAGATAAGGGCTTCAGACATATAGGACAGCAAGCTTTTTGGACACATTCATTAACTGATAACAGACCTATTTTAACAGTTTCAATACAAGGAAAGCTATTTACAGGGTTATTAGACACAGGAGCAGACAAAACTATTATTTCTAGTCTCCACTGGCCTTTTGATTGGCAAAAACACAAATCTGATGTTACTATCAAGGAGTTGATGAACTGATGGCACCTAAAATAAGTTCTCACCCACTAAAGGTCCAAGGGCCTAAAAATAAAATGGCCTTTGTAACTCCTTTTTCTATTACCAATACCCTGCACTCTATGGGGCAGGGACCTTCTTGCTCAGTAAAACGTGACCTTAAATATTGATCCTTTTTAATAGGGGCTACTGCTACTATCCCAAATATTATTCCCATTGCTCTAACATGGACCCAACAGCAACCTATTTGGGTGGAACAATGGCCCCTTCCTAAAGAAAACTACAAGCATTACAAAAATTGTTTTCAAAACAACCAAAGTTGGGTCATTTAAAACATTCTACTAGTCTTTAAAATGCACCTGTTTTTATAATCAGCAAAAATAAATAAATAAATAAATAAATAAAATAAACAATAAAAAAAGGAAGTTATTGCAAGATTTGCATGCTATAAATGCTGTAATGCAACCTATGAGACTCTTACAAAAGGGACTACACAGTCCTTCACTTATTCCTGACTCTTGGCCCTTACTTGTTATTAACATAAAGGATTGTTTTTCCTCATTACCTTTGCACAAAGCTAATAAGAAAAATTTGCCTTTACTGTTCCTACCTATAACAATCAGGAGATTCCTAAACGTTATCAATGGAAATTCCTTCCTCAGGGTATGAAAAATAGTCCTACTACATGTCAGCAATTAGTAAGAAAAATTTTGGAAACTATACATCAACAATTTCCTCAGGCATATATTTTTCATAATATGGATAACATTTTACTGGATATAAAAAAAAAACTTAATCTCCTTCTGTTTCAAAAAACTGTTACAATTTTACAAACTAAGAGCCTTTTTGTTGCTCAAGATAAAGTACAAAAAATGCAACCTTCGGAATTTCTTGGGATAACTATTAACACACCAAACTATTAGGGCCACACAATATGAAATTAGATATCAAGCCTTCTATGACATTAGTTCAATTGCAAACAATTGCTAAACATATTAACTGGATCAGACCTTTTTTAGGAATACCTACAGTCCAATTACATCATTTATTTCAATTGTTAGAAGGAGATAGGGAACATACCTCATTATGTATATTAACCCCTAAAACTATCAAAAAATTTAAAAAGGTTAATGAGGCATTAAATTATCTATTTTTACACCGGTTGCAACCTGAATTACCTATTATTCTTATTGTTTTAAATACACCTCAGACACCTACAGGGGTGCTTACATAGGAAAGGGACACTTTATTCTTATTAGAGTGGGTTTATCTGTCTCACTTATTAACTCAGGCCTTAGCCATGGCTATATTGCCTCAAACATCCTCAAATACATGTTTGCAACATTTTTTAAATATTAAAAATTTGCTACACAATACGCAATATCCCTGTCATATGCGATCTCATACTAATTTACCAAAACCATTGTCAAAAAGCAACAATTATGTTAATAATACAGTATCTAATTACATTCAAACCCACCTTTAGATGTAAAAGGAGTTAAGTTTAAATAAGAAAACCATTTACTGGTATTTGGGAAGGGCCTTTGATGTAAAATGTTGGGAGAGGGGGTCTTTATGTATTGATACAGGTGCTACATTAAAGGTGGGCACCCCAGAAGAGTGTTAAGAAGTTCATTAAAAAGGACGGCTGAAGATGGGTACAGCGTGGTTCTATATCCTTACACTTACTCCTTTCTTCTTTGCATGTTTGCATGTTGAGCTTAATCTACCTTATTGGGCTTATGTTCTAAACCCTCCTTTATTCACACCTTGAACTTGGTGGCATGCAGACCCCCCACTTGCTTCTAACAATTCTGCTTGGACAGGTGGCACATGGATACCTCCTGCGGCAACACAAGAATATCTGCGCAGCAACCAAACATTGACACTATATTCTCATAATCCAACTTTATGTATTGTATATAATAAGTCACATACTGATTGTATTAATCTACAGAAGCAAATGCACTTGTATTATTCCCCTAAAAAGGGAAATTAAACAGCTAATTTAACTTTTATTACAGCTGTATCAACTTCTACTTATGAATTTATGAATGTATCACAAGTACCCACCTGTCCCCATCTGTAAACCAAAAACTGATTGGAGATAATAAGTTTTATTCTGTTCAATGCTCACCCTGCAGGATACAATGTCCTCATAATAGCTCTTCGTTCAATGGAATTCTCTTAGATTGGGGACCCCATGGACATTTGTTAAGTAATAACATGTCTCTTCAGTTTGGACAAAATTCTTCCACACCAATTACTTGGAGTGAACATGGACTTTCTGGACCCATTTTACAACTGTCTGATGGCGACAGTATTTTTAGTCCTATTCATAAGACCATTTGGAGATTCAGACTGCCTTTTACTGACAGAATTCTTTATCATGGAGACTATGTTAATGGGTCAGGCAATTATTCTATGTCATTAATTACCAATGTTTCTGATTCTGTAATGATTTGCACTACACATCCTTACATTTTAGTTTGGGAGTCCCTTCCCTCCTAATATTACTACTGACCATGTTTATATCACCAACTTATTTCCTCCTGTCTGGTATTCTGATTGTTTGAGTCATAAAAATATTAGTGACTATAATGTATCTTACGTTATGCTACTAAAATGATGAGCTCATGTATGGCTACCAGTTATCCTGAACAGAAATTGGTCTAATGAGCAAAGTTTATATGTGCTATTAGAGTCTTTCAAGAAAGGCCAAAAAGATTTATAGCTACTCTCACTGCTTTTATTGTATCGGCTATAATCATAATTGCCATGGCTGCAGCTGCTACACAGCTCTAGTATCCTCTATTAATACTGCCCATACAGTTGAGAAGGTTTTGACTAACGTAACTCAAGAGCTACAAACACAGGTTGACGTAGATCGTGAAATCATGGCTAGACTACAGGCTCTTGAGGCTGCCATAGAATGGACTGGAAAACAACAAGAAGCATTATCAAAAAGATTAAAATTGAAATGTGACTGGCAATTCTCCTTGCAAAGTGTAACTTCAATTCAATATAATGAAACACAGACACCATGGTATAAGATTAGACAACATTTACAAGGAGCATTTGATGATTTTTTGAGAGAACATATTAACTCTTTACAAGATCAGTTGGAGACTCAATTACATAATATCCATGATGTTTTTGCACAAAATGTATTTGAGCAAATTGAAAATGGATTGCATTGGCTTAAGCCTGAAAATTGGTTTAATGGGCTTAATTTACGCATTTTTATTAATATTGGCATGCTTATATTGATCTGTATTGCCTTGTTATATCTTTTTAAATGGATATGTAATTTATGTAAGCAACAGGAAGCGCAACAACAGACTCTTGTTATGATGGGATTGCTTGCTTCTGTGCAACAGGATTGTTTCCTTGCTTTTAATAATAAAAAGGGGGGATATGTAGGCCCCCACCTAAAGGCTCTAGAAAATAAGCCATGGGCTGAACTGATAAACAAGCTGTGAGAAATGTCACGTAGCCGGCTGGATAAGAGATGGCCTACTTAATGAAGTTTTGTGACGAACTTTAAAACAATCTGTCCTTGATCATGTAACATCCTGTGCTTACTGCAGGAGCCTGGGAACCTAAATAGCTTAAAATTATTAACATTGTTATAACTTAGATGATATGTGAGGCACCGTGCATGTTCTATATAATCCTTTCCTAAGAATCAATAAACAGAGTAGCCATCAGCTCTCTCCGCATACGGTGTGTATGTGTACATGATATCGCGACACCGACATCTAGCAACTTGAATTCATTGCTGAATAAAAGCTCACATATCCAGAAAATTCTCTTGCCTCTTTCTGATTTTTGCCTTCTTCCCTTTCCCAAATCCTAAGACCAAAGTGGTAGAAGGCAAAGGAGATATCATTCCCAGAACAGAAAATCATACCTAAGTAGTTTAAGGTGTGCATCAGTTTGTCAGGGGGGAAAAAATCCTTTTTCTCTGTTATTGCTCTCTGAAATTCACTCATTTGGAAGAGGCACTCCAAATAAACAAAATGAAATTATTCATTGTCCAAATGAATGACTTTGTAATAATCACCATGGTTGATAACTAATATTGTTGTGGTCACTATCACTGAAGCCCCTGTCTTTTCTGCATTGGTGGACTGAAATAGTAATTTAAGATCATTTCTTCATCTGCTTACCACCCTTCCCCAATTTCTTTTAAAATATTTTTTTGCCCCTGTCACACTAGTGAAATTACTCTCTCTAAGCACTCCAGGCTCTGAAAGTTAACTAATACAGAATGTTTATAATACATGCCAAGTACTTTACAAGCTCACGTTTCCTTCTCACAATACAAATTCACTAGGTCATTAGTATTTTCATCTTGATTTTTCAGCTAAAGAAACTGAAACTTAACTAGATAAGGCAAATTGACCACAGTCACAAGTCTATAGAGAAATAAGACTCAATTTGACTTTTCTGCTTTCCAGTGGTTCTCAAACTCCAGCGTGTATCGGAATCACCTACAGAGCTTGTTAAACATCTACTGCTGGGCCCCACCCCTAGACTTACTAATTCAGCAGATGTGGAGCGGGATTCAATAATTGGCATTTCTAAATAATTCCCAGGTGTTGCCAATGCTGCTAGCCTGGGGACCGCACTTTTAAGAACCACTGTTCCACACCTTTGTTCCTCAAAGTGTGTCAAGAGACTCCACAGCATCAGCATCCTCTGTGAGATGCTTAAAAACGCAGCATGCTGGGTCTCAACCTAGGCCTGCCGAATCAGACTACACTTTTGACAAGATCCCAGGTGATTCGTGTGTACCCTAAAGTGTGGTCCTCATCACAAACTTCTGAGCCAAGACAGACGCTAAAGAAGGCAACCGGCAAATTCTAATTTACAGAGAGCGTCTCTGGGGCAAGTGTTAGCAAGGACTTCAGCCACCCCTGGGCCACAGCGGGGAAGGGAGAAGTTCTGGGCTCCCAGGCGGTCGCAGTCCCCCCGCACCCCTCCCCGGGATCCTCTCGGCCCCGCCCCCCTGCGGAGGGCGACTACTGCGCAGACGCAGATGCCGCGCTCCTCCCCTCGAGTCTCCCGGGTCCTCCGAACCACCGAGCTTTCCTCCTAGAGCGGCCCCTTAGGAGGCACCCACTTCTCCCCTCCACGGGTGCCCACAGCCATCCGGAAGTGCAGATGCCTGCGAGGTTCTGAGTCTCTTTTAGAACACCTGTCGTTCCTCTTTCATTCACCCCACAAACGATTCTTGAACGCCTGCCCTTTGGCAGACAGGTGAACGAGGCACGGTCCCCGTGGTCCCTGTGGCACTGGGTGATGAATGCTGTACCTCCTAGGAGCTGGAGGCGCGGGGGCCGGATTGATGAAAGCTGTCCCGGAGGCTAACGGCCCTGAGACTGGCAGTTGCCTGCCATGTAGGCACTCAGATGTTTGGTGGAAGGAGATCTCCAGTTGGAGAGCATTCCGAGTGGAAGAAAGGTGGCTATTATGAAAACGTCTCCATGTCCAAGGCACGTGGGTGCCCGAGATGAAGCGGGAGAGGTAAGTAGTGGCGATCTTGAAGAGCTTGGTATCCTGATAAGAAATGTAAATAATGTCCTGAATAGTCTAGACGGTATTTTAATCCAGACCATACGAGCTCTGATTTGTACTGTATCTGAAGGCTCTTAAGAGCATGGTGACAGAATGAAGGTGGCAGTGGCCTGACATTAGGTGTTTATTCGTTAGCAGTCTTTTCTCTTCCACTAAGACGTAGCTCCCAGGAGAAAGGACTATGTCTGTTTAGTTCATTTTTCTTACCCACCACTTAGAGAATGCCTTGTACACAGTAGACCCTTAAAGAATGTTTGTTGGATGGATGAATGAATCAATTTGCAGTTGATAGGACTTAGTAACTAATTGGAGAGTAGATGAAAGTAGGACGTAGAGAAGACTGATGTACTGAAGATTGGAAGAACACAAATTGTGGAATCCTGTCTAGTAGGTGTTTGTTGAGCAGATCTGGGCTGACCACCACCAAGATGCTATAGGGCAGGAGTCCAGAACAGGCTCCACTCGTGGTGTAGTCAAGGAAGGGGAAGGGGCCCAGAGCCGAGAATCTGCTACCAAGTACCAGTTCTGGGTTTTAGTCCCACCAGCAAACATGTCAGTTTCCTTTCATGCCACTCACACGACCAAATTTGAGAAGTACCATACTTTTTTGTTTTGTTTTGAATATCAGCCATATGCGTAGAATCCATGACCATGGTTTTATGGCTATTTATATGACTGTGGTTTTAAGGCTGTTTGTTATTTCATTACACTGATGTAACATCATTTAATAAAACCATTCCCTTGTGCTTTTGTTGTTTGTTTACTGTCAGAGATAATGCAGGAATGATTATCTTCATGCCTTCCTTTTCCTTTTTTTTTTTTTTTGTGCTTTTGTCAAATATTTCCCCCCACAGGAATAGATCACTAGTCAAATAATATTTTATCTTATAGCTCTTACTATATATTGCCTCATTGTTTTCCAAAGAGTTAAACACAGCAACAGCAATATCCATTTATGCAACAATTACAAGTTGGGCGTTTTCTGATGCAAAGCACTGAGCTCTAGGGACATAATATGAGCGCAACAGACACAGACCCTACCCTCCTGTAGCTTCCAGTCTAGCATCCAAGGGTGGCATTTCTCAGATCATCACTTAAGTGCATAATTACAAGCTAACACATGGTGTGAACTAAAAATACAGGCCACTTAGCAAGAGGCAGAAACCACTATTACAACAACTTCAGCAGCACTGGTGGTGGTTTAGGGGTTTCAATTTTACTACTGTATTTTACAAAATAGTTTGTCAAGATTGCTTTGCCACCTCTCTGCCCTCATTTTCTAAACAACTCTTATACTTTCCCTCCTCAAGGCTTTTGCACTTGCCGCTTTGTCTGCCTGGATTGTTCTTCCCCCATTCACCTGCACGGCTCATTCACCTGCACGGCTCATTCACTCAGTTCAGTTCTCTGCCAGGGTGTCACCTCTCCAGAGTGGGCTCCTTTGAGCTCTCCTCCAGTAGTATCCTCTTCTCTCACAATTCCTTTTACCCTGCTTTGTTTTCATTGTACTTTCAACTCTTGACATTACTGTGTTTTCACTTCTTTGCTTGTTCAATTATTTTTTCTCTTTCCCCCACTAAAATGCAAGCTCTGTGGGAAGAGGAACTGTATTCAGTGCTGGTCCCTAGCACTTCAAACAGTGCCTGGCACATAGTAGGTGCTCAACAAGTATTTGTTGAATGAACTAAATCATGAATGAATGAATGAATGAGCCATATAAGCAAAGGGGGAGAGGACAAATGTTCCAGATAGAGGGGACTGCAAGTGCAGAGAGCCTGTGTCAGATAGAGGGTGTCAGAACTGAAGGGTGTCAGAACTGAAAGAAGGCCTGTGGGGCTGGGGTACAGACAGGGAGAGGTAGTCATGGAGAGATGAGGCGGAAAGGTAAGGACAGACGAGACAAGGAGGACCTTGTAAGCCATGTTAACAGGATTTTGGCCTTTATTCTAAGGGCACTGAGAAGCTATTGAAGGAGTTCAGATAAATTGAGAATTGTGTTTTTGTAAGGTCCCTCTGACAACTGGGTGCTAAGTTGACAGTAATAGAACAAGACAGGTGAGGGGAATCACTAAGCTGGCTGTCAGTGTCTCCCAAGGCAGAGATGAGAATGGTTTGCATTTGGATTCTGGCTGATGGAGAAACAACAATCTGGCACTGCTTCTTATCCCTGTGATCCAAGGTGAATGGCTATGCTGACCAGACCCAAGAAACCAAACTCAGACCTAAGCTCTCTTCATTGGCATAGAATTGAGCCATGTGAATAAGGCATTCTTTTTTCCCCCATGAATATATATATAAATTCAGCAGACCCTGATGGAGCGTTTGCCATGTGTCGGGCCTGTGCCAAGAGCTGCAACAGATACAAAGATGGATAAATGTTGCAGCAAGCCACCCAAGGGAAATACCATCCTGACAGAAATAATGCCTTTTTGGCTTTCTTATATTCCCTGCTTTGCCCTTCGTGTTCAGTTCTGTTTTCACGCATCTGCTTTGTATTAAATACATCTCTTTATCCTGTCTGCTTACCCCAAGGCCCAGCAAAATTAGGTGCTCAGTACATATTTGAATGAATGTGCATTTTCCTCCTTGACTATTGTGGAGGCCAGTTCCCTAAACTGAGGTTTCTCTCAAAGTTTACTGAGCTCATATCAAAATCATTTCAACTGTCCAAGCCAAAGAGAGAAGAATAACTTGCCTACTCAACTCACAAGACTATTTATTATGAAGAAAAAAAAAATTCAAGGGTCTTGGCAAACTTGAAAGGTATTTGAATGATAATGCCCTGCATTTGCACTACCCTCATTACCACTGTTGGCTTTATTTTCTGTTTATTCAGCAAATATTTATTGAACATTTACCTTGTATTAGGAGCTGGAGATACACAGATGAACAAGATACAGCCTCTGCCCTCACGGAACTGACATTCACATGTGTACTGGAGCACTGTGGGTCAAGGTAAAAAGAATTTGAAAATCACTACCTATCCAGTCCCATCACTGCACAGAATACATATGCCAGAGTGCCCAGCAGCATTTCCCCTTTTCCATGCTTTGTTGCATCTCACTGCCAAGCTCCTTTTTTACCCATGACCCCACGTGGCAGGCTTTTCCCCCTTGGGTATACCCAGAAGATGCTTTATTAAACATTTCAAAGATTGCAGCCTCTCTGCAAACAATGGCAACAGCTTTTCTTTAAGTTCCCATTAATAGTGTCCCCCATTATTGTGTTTTCCACTCTCGGGGTGTATGGTTAACAGATCCAGTTTTTCTTTCCTCTTGCATTGTAAAAGTCAGCAGGGGCCTTGGAAACCCTGATACTAGTTATAATTTTCTTGCAGGCACTGAAAAGTCACGTAGCCTCTACGGTCTTTGATTTCTGAGAGGGGAGAACCAGGGAAGGGGTGGTAGGGGAGGGAGGGTTACACTAGTCCCTATAATTACGTGATCCATACCCAGTTCTCCACCTTCTCTTTCTGCTGTTTTCATTCCGGGGGCTAACCACCAAGACACTGTCTCAGAATTTCTTGAGGTAGCCTCCATACCCGGAGGCACACAGGGTACCCGGGACGACAAACATGGGGACAGAGGCGACGCCGTGTGCAGCCTGCGAGCTGTGGTGAGGGTGAGAGGGGAATGGTCGGAGCATGCGCACCAGTGACCCCACCCTCGCGCTGGCGGCGGGGCGGGCTTGGCGTCCGCTGCGTGAAACGATTGGCTCTGCTTAAGGGTGGGGGACCCCGCTTCCGCCGGACGCCGGAAGTGGCTCCCTGCCCGTCAGTGGGCCATGGAGACCCGGGGACAGTAGTGTCTGAGTTGCGAGGCTTTCGGGGACTGCGGCCATGGAGGCTGTGCTGAACGAATTGGTGTCTGCGGAGGACCTGCTGGTGAGGCCCGGTCCGGAGGGAGGGAAAAGGAAGATTCTGAAGGGCGGGCCCTGAAGAGAGTCGGGTAGGGGCCTAACCCTCATCCTAGCATCAGCTTTGCCTAGGGAAGCCAAACTAGCTCCCGGCAGCCCCTGCAGCGTCCGGCCCCTGCCCAGAAGGTCCACTTTGCCCCAGAGGCTATCGGGAGTTGTAGTTTCCTTCGCCACCACGCCATAGACTCAGGGCCTGGAGTCTGGGTGTGCGCAGGAGTTGGGAGATAAGCGTGTGTACACCTGTTTTTGAGTGCTCCTTCAGTGGCGGGGAAATGCAGCGACCACCATAGTTATATATATTACTTATTGAATCCGGCACTGCACTAAGTGCCTTACAAGAGATATCTCGATCTTTGTTGCTCTAATAGGAGATAGGTACTATCTTTATTACTGCTTGTCAGATAAGAAAGGGTCCAGTCTCGGCAGGGTGGGGCGAGATGGGAGAAGCAATCTCCGACAGGACCGCTGTTGTTGAGGAGTTCAGACAGCCTGTTTACTGTTCAGCCTCTTGGGGTCAGCTGCTCCGGGAGCGGTGCCTGGAGCCGCCACCAGGTGGCATCTCCTCTCGGTACCACTAGGGGGAGGGAAGCAGAGAGGATGCGTCCCAGGAGATAGCCCACTACTAAGAAGCAGAATGCCTGGGTCCCAGGGATGCAAATGGCAGAACCTGGGACCCTAGGACCCGGGAGGAAAATGTGGCAGAGGGAAAGATGGAGGGTAAGTGGGAAATGGACACCCAGATCCTGCTAGAGTGGCTTGCCCCCTTAATTTCTAAATGACTCCTCTCCTCTCCTGTGGCAGAAGTTTGAAAGGAAATTTCAGTCTGAGAAGGCAGCAGGCTCGGTGTCCAAGAGCACGCAGTTTGAGTATGCCTGGTGCCTGGTGCGAAGCAAGTACAACGATGACATCCGTAAAGGCCTTGCTCTGCTGGAGGGTGAGGTGCTAGGCTCCCTGACTCTCCCGTTCCCAATTGCCATTGTCCTCTACCACTATTGGCCAGGGTCACTCCGTCCATCTCAAGTGCTGGGATCCTTTTTAAACATGGGCCCTCATAGTACAGCCACCTCACAGTTATTTTCCAGTAACTCACTGGAAAAAAGGGCTATACTTAGCCTGACTTCTCTCAGTGCACTTTGGGCTACTCACCACCTTGTCGTTGTTTTGCCAGACAGGGTCAGAGTATGTCAGTCCCCACAGGACTTTGGTGATCTGGTAGTCTAGACATTAGAAAAGTGATTTGCTTCAGGTCACACAACTAGTTACTTAAGGGCTGAATTAGGACTAGAAGCTCCTGTCTTGTGTGTCCCAGTCCTGTGCTCTTTGCCCCCCACTATGTTGCTTATTTAGCAGACCTTTTGTGGGGCTGGCATGGGAGAAATACTGAAGATGGTCCCCAAAACCTGTGAGCAGATGGTCCTTTTTTGATCAGAATCCTATTTCCTGTTGGTTTTGGATTGGTCACCATTGGTCAGAAGCTATGATACCTAACCTTTAAATTTCTCTGTAACCCTTTTCTCTTGGTCAAGTAATGATGTAAAAGCAAACAGTCACTGTGCTAGCCAGGGATTGCCTATTGTAAATCCATAACAGTAAGAATCTTCGTTAACGCAAATAATCTTACCTTCCGTTTGTCTATAGCCATTGCCAGTCTAGTTGAGGAGACAGTACAGACACTTGGGAAGATTTATAAGCACCTGCAATACTACCTAGCAACACATTCTAGTACCTAGAGTACAACCAAACAACAGAAGCCTCTGGGAGATCACCGAACTAAGGAAGGAAGGTGGGGACCTCGGGGAGGTGAATTAAGGAGTTTTGAGCTGATTTTTTAAAGGGGGAGGGAGTGCAGACTTACTTTGAACACTGGTCTGGGTAGCAAAGCAACTGTAGGTAAATGCACAGCAGATGCCGGAACTGAGGAGAGATGCCTTTGGCTTCTCCAGTGCCTTGATTTCCTTTCAGTCACTGGATGAGCCAGAGTTGATTGTAGTATTGATACCGGGGCATTGACCCCCAGGGCGTTGATCCCCGGGGTGTTGGGGCAGCCTGGTTCACGCCTCCCCAAGGAAGCCCAGAGTGGACTAGAGCTAAAATGGAGGCTCAGGACAGTGACCTCCCAGGATTATATGGGGATTCAGAGAGTGGAAGGGTCCCTGGGACACAAGCACAAGGCAAGGTGGGAAGCGGTTTTCACTCTCTCCCTCCCTCTCCTCCCCAGAGCTGCTGCCCAAAGGGAGCAAAGAGGAGCAGCGGGACTATGTCTTCTACCTGGCCGTAGGGAACTACCGGCTCAAGGTGAGGCAGAGTTCCCCGCTCCCTGCTCCACCCCCTGGCCACAGCACCCTCTGTCTCTCTCCAGAGTAGAAGCCCGGGCCCTCTGGAAGGCCACAGAGGCCATTAGGTAGGGGTGGTGTTGGGTACAGAGGTGCAAGGTGATAGCAGGTCAGGAAGCTGAGGGAAGGTGAGAGACAGAGGATCAGGGTGCTGAGGGTGTGGGGAGCGAGGTGATGTCACCATTGGGGTGCAGCCTCAAGCCTGGGCTGTTATCTCCCTGGGCTTATCGCCCCCACACAGTTGGGGTGGTTTATGGACTCTACTCTGTTGGGTGGGGCTGCAGTGGGGCGGAGTAGACGGAGGAACCCCAGGGCCAGCGGAGGGAAGGCTCATCTGATGGGCAGGAAGAGGGAGAGAATTCCTGAGGGGGTGTTTTTTTGCCCTGAGTGTAGGAATATGAAAAGGCCTTAAAGTATGTGCGGGGGCTGCTGCAGACAGAGCCACAGAACAACCAGGCCAAAGAACTGGAACGGCTCATGGACAAGGCCATGAAGAAAGGTGAAGGCCTTCCTCTCTGTCCCCTCCCTCTGTCTCCCTCCACCCCCCTGCCCTCCTGGCTCCCTGGCCCCCAGCATCCCCCAGTCCTTCTCAGCTCTGTTAAGTCCCCTTCCTTCCCCCATGCCTGGGCCCTCCGGTCTCTCTTCAAACAATGCCCTCCAAGCACTTCCTCCTCAAACCCCCTTCTTTCTCCAGCCCCTCGGAGGCCCTCACCCCATGACTCCAGGTAGAGAGGCACATCTCCTGTTGAGCAACAGCGGGCAGCATGAAGATGGTGGCCGAGGTCCTCACAGAGACTGGGTTTGGACTCCTGACAGTTTCGTTTTTCCTCTCCCCAGATGGACTAGTGGGGCAGGGCCATTGTCGGAGGCATGGCCCTGGGCGTGGCAGGACTGGCTGGACTCATCGGACTTGCTGTGTCCAAGTCTAATCCTGAAGCAGACTGCATCTCTGCCTCAGCCCAGGGATACGTGGGAGCCCGTGGCAGACACTGGAAGAGAGGCCCACCTGTCCTCCCTGTCCCTTTCTTCTCCTGCACCCTGTCACTGTCCCCTGGGCCTTCAGCTTCCTTTCCCCTGAGACCTGTCCTTTAGCCCCAAATCATGTGCTTTGAGATGAGTGTAAATAAAACTGGGCTTTGGCATGGGAACCTCAGTGTCCTTGTTGAGAAGAGGCAGGTTCTTTTCGGCCCCAGGGTGGGGGTCATGCATGGGCCTTCCCCTGCTCTGTGCCCTCATTCTCCTACCCGCCAGGCTGATGTGGGGTTCTCCTTTGTCCGCTGAGCTTCCCAGACCCCCACCCCTTCCTTCTTCCTCCCCTCCAGCACAGGGACGTGGCCTTTGCACGGCCTTAGAAAGCCTGAGAAAAGCAGTAATCAGAGACAAGAAGGGCAGAGCTGAAGGGACAGGCCAGAATTTATGTCTCCCGTCTCCTCTGACCCACTCAGCTGCCTCATGGCATGTTGGGAGTTTTCCACACCAGGGGGGCCCCCACTCAGTTTCCTCCCAAACCTCCACCCTTCCCTCCCCTTTGTCTTCCTGGGTCCTCCCCTTCCTCCTCCCATCCTTCTCCTTAGAGGAGGGGGGCCGCTGGTCGGGGGAAGGAAACAGGCATTTTGGCACAGAGTCAGCAGAGGTCTTGAGAGAGGTTAGGAACCCAGGACATCCTAGTTGTAGATGGAAGTTTGGGACCCAGTCCCCACCCAGGCCCGCATTGCCCAGCACCCGCCCCGTGCCAGGCTCAGCGTGGGCCTGTCTTGCATACTTCTCGTTCCACAGTCCAGCCAGCCCAGCTGGCGGGGACTGGGGAGGAGGCACCTGGGGGGAGCACGGAGGAGCCTGACACACAGAGAGGGGGTGAGGGGTTACATCTCAGTGATGTCCCATGTGACTGCCTGGGTGTAGGATGGGCCCCTTGGAAATGAGCCTCAGCCACACTCCACCAGACAAGAACCAGTGTGTCCCAGCATGGCCTTGAGGCGGGAAATGAGACCATCTACACCAGGACAGGTGTTTAGCCTTGGCTTGAGTGGGGACCCAGAGGTTCTAATCTATCATAATTAATAGAGCTGGTGACGGTTCTGATAACTCGGAGCCGCTTAGATTAGCAGCACAGGATCACGTCCTGGGCTTGTGATTTATCCCCCTCTGGGCCCCCTTGGCAGCAAGATCAAGCTTTTTGCCGAAAATCAAAGATCAGCCCAACAAGGGGGGGAAGTTAAAGTTCAGGAAGTTGAAGTTTAGAGGAAAGCAACCTCACCCCGGGCCATGGGCATCCAGACCTAGGACATTCGCGTAGTATTAAGCAATGCGTAGTTGTGGGGAGCTTTCATCTGTGATTCTTAAAACGACTATGAAGTGAGCAGAAAACAAGCTGAAGGGCTCAAACTGCATGCCCGAACCTTTCTTGGTAAATGGTGGGACCTGGTTAGAGTCCAGGTTGGTTGGTTCCAGAGCTGTGGGTCTCTCTCAGGTACCCCATTGCCTTATTCAACCTTAATCTTCCTCAGAGACTCAGTACCTCAACCACTAAGTCTTTGAGTTTCTTGACTTGTTCTCGCTAACATCCAGAGGGGTGGCTCAGTTCCCTCCATCCTTCCCCTCTGAAAGGTGCCTCCAGCGGCTGTGGCTAGGCTCTGGCTCTGGCTCTGCTCTCTCAGCCCCTTCTCCCCTCGTCCCTCTGACTCCAGCCTCTGGCCCCCATGAAAGCTGAGTCAGAGGCAGACGCTTCCCCTTGGCTCCCAGTGCCTCCCTTGGGAGCCCCTCCTTGGCAGCATCCGTTAGTCACTCCCCAGTAAGTCCTCTCCCCCCACCCTCGTGGGCGGGGAGCCCAGGGCAGCCCAGAGGCTGGGGGGAGGGGGGGACTTTTGGCCCGTTCCGTTTATTCCCTCCATCTCCTCGTCAGCAGCCGCTGGGCGCTCTTGGCTCATTCCCCTGACTGACCTGCAGGGAAGCAGAGAGACCCGAGAGGGCAGGAGGTGAACCAGAGACAGACAGGGCCAAGGAAGAGGCAGAGGCTGCAGCCTGCCTCCCTCGGTCTCCCCAGCCTGCCTTAACCACCCTCCTTAGCCAAAGCCCCGTCAAGTTCACCTGGGCTCAGCCCCTCCCCGTCACCGGGGCCCCCGGCTCCCCTCGGGGCCTGCATCCGAACATGTCAGTGGCTGTGGAGACCTTCGGCTTCTTCCTCGCAGTCGTGGGGCTGCTGATGCTGGGGGTGACCCGCCACACAGCAGCTGGCGAGTGCCACCATACATGGGAACGTCATCACCACCAAACACCATCTTCGAGAACCTCTGGTATAGCTGTGCTACCGATTCCCTCGGAGTCTACAACTGCTGGGAGTTCCCGTCCATGCTGGCCCTTTCCGGTACGGGGTGGGGAGAGCGGCGGGGAGCGAGGGAGGCAGGAGGTGGAAGGTTGGAGAGACCCCGGGGAGGGTGGGTGTTGTCTGTGGCCTGGCCTTGGGTGCCATATGGATAAAGGAGGCCGGATCCTGCTCTGAGACCTGGGTTCCTGCAGCTGGAAGCTCTGGGGGCAGCCTTCTGCCTGGAACTACAGCAGAGGTCTCTCTCGTCACACATGACCCCCTGCCCTAAGGTGACCCTCTGTCTTTGTGGTTATAAGGGCAGGCAACAGGGTCGGACTGCTAGCTTCAGCACCTGCCATTGGCTGGCTCTGTGCTTGCACAGGTGGTAAAATGAGCTTCATTTGACCCATCTGTGAAATTAGGGTCACGACAGCACTATTTACAGGGTGGTCATGAGGATTATATGAGATAAACTGTGCAAACTGTTAATGTGATGTTAGCATCTAATGTGCTCAATCAAATTTAGCATTTTTGTTTCTGGGTGGGAGTGCTGGGCTCGTGGGGTGGAGAGGAAACCCCATCTTGGATTCCTGGGGGTTGAGACTGAAAAGTTTCAGTAGCTTCAGCAGGCTTCCACTGGGGCATCGCTCTCACCACCATGGTGAGTTCCAAAGGGCCGTTTTAAAGGGAGTCCTTTTGCATGTTTCAGTGTCCCCTGTAAGTGGGGGTGTGTGTGCCTGTGTGTTTGGGGTGCTTGGAGCAGTGCATTTTTTGAGGTTCTTGGCGGGGTGGAGCCTGCAACTCTTTGGCCCAGAAAGGTCTCCCTGGTGGCTGGAGCATCTTCCTGCTGCCTGTGCCCCTATGAGCAGCGCCCCCCATTCTCCAGGGGAGTCCTTCAGTCTGTCCCATGCCAGGCCAGAAAGGGATGACCAGGAACATGGTGCGGCCCCTGTGCCCTCACTGAGTGCTCCTGGAACCAGCGTGCTCTTCCAGGTCTCCTACTGCTGGTGCTGGGTGGTAGGGGAAGGAACTGAAGCCACACTCCACGAAATCCCCGCCATGAATGTCAGAGATGCTTGAGTCAGTTAGGGAGTCCAGGTGGGTCTCTTGTGCCCCCAACTATTCCCAGAATCTCCTGAGGCAGCTGCAGGGGCTTCATTCTCTCATCCCTCTCTTCAGGACCCCTCACCAAAAAAAAAACCTATAAAAGCTGAGGACAATCTAGGCCAGACACCAAGAATGTCTGGGTGGCCAAGAGGGACATTGGCAGCAGCCAGCGCAGCAGTCCTGGGGATCTCCACCTCACCTACCCCTCAACCACACTGTGGTGTGAGAAGGGGCCTTTGCTGCGAGCCTGACCACCCAAGGGGCCCCACCTGGACTGCTGCACTTGACCTGAGACCTCTCATGAGTGTGCACCAAAGATGGAGGTGCAGGAGCATGCTACGGGCAGAGTAGAGCACAGCTGCCCGGGCTGAGGTTCCAGGCATCATGCTGGGTCCTTCACACACGCCATTTCAGCACTGTTTACAGACCTGCGGTGTTAGTAACTCCGTCTTACAGATGCTAGAAAACTGCAAGGTGACCCACCCAGAGCCACACAGGTGGCAGGGGCCTGGAATCCAGACTTGTGTGTCTGAGTCCAGAACCAGCCAATACTTCCCAGGCTGGTTCTGATCCTGTGAGGGGTCCTACCATTTATTCACCCCCGCCCAGCCTCTTAGCATATGATTTTATGGCCCTTCAATAACCTCACTGTGTCTAGGAGAACTCCCTGGGATCAGGAGCTGGTCTGCCCAAGGTAGGGGTGGGTAGATGGATGGACAGGGAAAGGATGTGGGGAGGGGGAGGGGGTAGGAACTCTGGAGGGAGTAGCTGGAAATGAGAAAATGCTCCCAGAGAACTTTATCCCTCCTCCCTTCTCCCCAACTCGGGCCACTTCACATCCTGGCAAGGACCCAGCCTTTCCCCTCCAACATGGGTGGCACCACCCACCTTGGAAAGGGGTGCAAGGTCCTTGGGAGTGCTTGGCAACTATCAAAGACAGAGAAGGAGGAAGGGGGACCAAAAGGGAGCCAGCCATTTCCTTCTGGTTTGAGAAAGGAGAAAGTGAGGCACTGAGAGCGTTATGAGCTAGACTGACTTGGATTGGTCCTGGGCCCAGGTATCCTACTTTCCAGATCAGAAGTGCCCTTTACCTGGTGACCCATAGGCCTGCTGCCCTTATCGATCACTCCAGGATGTCAGTTCAGGATGTCTGGCACTGTGCTAGGCACCAGGTGGGACCTGGAGAGAAGCAGATGTGGGGAAGGGGCGGGAGCACTTGGAACACAGCAGAGCATGGCGGTTCTTAATCAGGTGTGATTTTCTGACAATGTCTAGACATTTTGATTGTCCTGTTTGGGAGGACTGCTACTGACGTCAGTGGGCAGAGGCCAAGGATACTAAACATCCTACAATACAGAGGACGGTCCCCAGAACAAAGCATTATCCAGACAAAGTGTCAGTAGTGCCGAGGAGAAGCCCTGTAATGGAGGCGAAGTGCGCCTGTGCAGGGGCATGGGGTGGGAGGCGCTGCGCCTGGGAAGGAGGGGGGGTGTGACCTCAGCCTGACCCTTGGCTGGATGGGGCCCAAAGAGGAAAGATAGGCCTTGAAGTCTTTCAGGGAATGAGACCTAAGCAGGCGCTATAAGGGGCTGGCTTGTCTTAGAGGGGAGAGCAGATGGTGGGGAAGGGGCCGGCTCAGGGACCCATGGCTGTGCCCCACCTCCCCAGGGTACATCCAAGCCTGCCGAGCGCTCATATCACCGCCTCCCTCCTGAGGAGGATGGCGGTGATCATGAGCGCTCGGCAGGCTTGGATGTACCCTGGGGAGGTGGGGCACAGCCATGGGTCCCTGAGCCGGCCCCTTCCCCACCATCTGCTCTCCCCTCTAAGACAAGCCAGCCCCTTATAGCGCCTGCTTAGGTCTCATTCCCTGAAAGACTTCAAGGCCTATCTTTCCTCTTTGGGCCCCATCCAGCCAAGGGGTCAGGCTGAGGTCACACCCCCCCTCCTTCCCAGGCGCAGCGCCTCCCACCCCATGCCCCTGCACAGGCGCACTTCGCCTCCATTACAGGGCTTCTCCTCGGCACTACTGACACTTTGTCTGGATAATGCTTTGTTCTGGGGACCGTCCTCTGTATTGTAGGATGTTTAGTATCCTTGGCCTCTGCCCACTAGACGTCAGTAGCAGTCCTCCCAAACAGGACAATCAAAATGTCTAGACATTGTCAGAAAATCACACCTGATTAAGAACCGCCATGCTCTGCTGTGTCCAAGTGCTCCCGCCCCTTCCCCACATCTGCTCTCTCCAGGTCCCACCTGGTGCCTAGCACAGTGCCAGACATCCTGAACTGACATCCTGGAGTGATCGATAAGGGGCAGCAGTGGCCTATGGGTCACCAGGTAAAGGGCAACTTCTGATCTGGAAAGTAGGATACCTGGGCCCAGGACCAATCCAAGTCAGTCTAGCTCATAACGCTCTCAGTGCCTCACTTTCTCCTTTCTCAAACCAGAAGGAAATGGCTGGCTCCCTTTTGGTCCCCCCTTCCTCCTTCTCTGTCTTTGATAGTTGCCAAGCACTCCCAAGGACCTTGCACCCCTTTCCAAGGTGGGGTGGTGCCACCCATGTTGGAGGGGAAAGGCTGGGTCCTTGCCAGGATGTGAAGTGGCCCAGAGTTGGGGAGAAGGGAGGAGGGATAAAGTTCTCTGGGAGCATTTTCTCATTTCCAGCTACTCCCTCCAGAGTTCCTACCCCCTCCCCCTCCCCACATCCTTTCCCTGTCCATCCATCTACCCACCCCTACCTTGGGCAGACCAGCTCCTGATCCCCAGGGAGTTCTCCTAGACACAGTGAGGTTATTGAAGGGCCCATAAAATCATATGCTAAGAGGCTGGGCGGGGGTGAATAAATGGTAGGACCCCTCA
>NC_045713.1:37667417-37701931 GCF_009834535.1 Camelus ferus | reverse complement strand
CTTGCTAGGATCCCTGCATAAGCCTCCATCCAGCCTCATCACCTGGGGGCAGATACTAGAAAGAGAACAACAATCCCAAAGCCTGTGGAAGAAATGTACAGACACATAGAAAGGTAGATGATATGACAGCAAAGATTATCTCACACACAAGGCAAAGTTAACATTCTAGAAGGAGTAATAAGTGAGGAGGGGTAGACATTTATCTGAGAACAATTGAAAGTAATGATGTGAAGGATTTCAGAGAACTGAGGAGTATAGATGCCCAGCGTGAAGTTTTCATTCTTGGGGCCTTTTAGAGCAGTCTTAGTGGCTCTTTTACAGTCCTCTTTCACATTGGAGAGGAATAAAATAAGTAAAAGTCAAAAGAGTAAATAACGCTCCTAGCACAGGGAGAAGAAGAACTAAAATATCCTTGTGAAAACACATCATAGTTTCCGGGGAATCCAGGAAAACATACTGGAGAGACAATTGAGACTCGCAGCGTGGCTTCAACAGCGTGGTCATTGGAGTCATCTACCACATGAATCTGACTTCTCATATCCTGGAGGAATGCTGTGATATTTCCACTTTCGTCTCAAATCCAAGTACACCATTCAGTGTGAATGACTGCATAGGTCTCCCCTGGGAGGCAGTCTGAATATCCAAAGCCTTTTGATTTCATAACAAGCAAGGAATGGGGGACATAGAAAAGATTTGTGCCAGGGAGAATCACACAAGCTCATGCTGTTTTAGTTGCCACTGACATGCATTGCCATTCCTTGGGCCTGTACCTGGCAGCTAGCCCTTGAGTTAAAAATCTGAAGTGCAAAATGCATAAGTAAAATGACTGATCATTCTAGTTCTCAGTAGAAATTCTTAATTAGGATCTCAAACTTGTGGTCTTGTTGTCTTGTCAGAGGTGAAAGAATCCCATCCTGATATCATTTGCTCTGTGTCACAGGTTAACAGGTCTGAAATTAGAGGCATCTCACTTTTGAGGGAAACAGGAACATGAGTTTTCACAGATAGCATCTTAACCAACTCTGGCATTGGCCTTTCCTGTATTTGGCAATCTTTGGGAGTGGTCATTTTGGGTCATGGGAGAACAACATTTTTACCCACTCCATAGCCACATCTTGGGCTCCTGAGGAAAGTTTATTATAAGCCTAGAATTTTCTTCCAGGTATTTCCACCAGAAGTCTTTCTGATTTGTGCCACATGTGGAATGGCTTTTACCCTTGAACATCACAACCATCAATGACTAGATGATGGATAGTATAATTTGAAAAATCTTTGATAACTAAATTAATTTTGAGAGCTCTTATCCTATGCAAATAGTCTATTTGTAGTTATGGGAATGTCTAATTGACAAGGATGCAAAAAAATTTACTCTGTGTAGGCTTAGGGGCTGATTAGAGAAAAAAAAATACTGGAGAACAAAAATCAGACCTATAACAAAAGTTGAGATTCACAAACACTCTACAAATTTTAGCAATTCCTGCTGCACTTCTCTGCACACAATATGCCCCAGCTCCCTGATCGGCCTCCCCCAAATTGGGACCTACTTCATCAACAAATTTCTTTATTTTAATTTTGTGTCCAATTTAAAAGGTTGCTTTTCATTTATGGTTATTATAAAATACTGATTATATGCCCTACATTGAAGAACACATCCTTGAGCCTTTTTAACACCCATCCTTTATATGTCTGATTCATTCACAACTATATTGTGTCTCCCTCCTCCCTTCTGGTAGCCAGCCATTTCTCTGTATCTGTCAGTCTCCAGTTTTTGGTTATATTCACTACTTTGTTGTAGTTTAAAGATTCCACATCTATGTGGTATCATGTTTGCCTTTTTCTCTCTCACTTATTTCACTTAACATAATGCCCTCCTTGTCAATCCGTGTTGATGCAAAGAGTGCAATCTTATCTGTATTATTTTCAGAGGTTCTGAGGGGTGGGGTGAGTTCCTGTGAAAGGGAGATATTCAGGGAGGTCCTGTTTTGTTCTCTTTCCTTTTGATTTGTTTTATTTTGTGTGTTAAGTTTTCGATGTGCAAGTCTTTGTTGTAACTATATAAGAAATCTTTTTACTCATTCACCTCCTGATGAGCACTTAGGTTAACTCCATAGCCTGGCAATTGTAAATGATATTATTCTGAACTTTGGGGTGAACATGTCGTTTTGAATGAGTGTTTTTAATTATTTTTTTGAGTATATACCTAGGAGTGGAATTTCTGGGTCATATCATAGTCTTATTTTAAATTTTTGAGGAACCTCCATGCTGTTCTCCTCAGTGACTCGACCAATTTTCATTCATACCAGCCATTTCCAAAGGTTCCCTTTTCTCCACATCCACAACAGCACTTGCCATTTGTGTTCTTTTTGATGATAGCTATTCTTAGAGGAGGTATCACACTGGAGTTTTGACTTGAAGTTTCCTGATGGTTCATAATGTTCTCTACATGTTTCTTTATTCTGCAACCTCCTCTTGCTTCTCCAGGAAACCCTTCAATCACTCAGCTGACTCTTTTATTTTTTCCTTCCTTACAAGAGGTAGAGAAATTTCTTCTATCTGACCTCTGGGCTGTATTCCTCCAAATGCAGGATATGAAGGTTGCTGACCTATCTGCTAATAGACAGTAAACAACTTTAAGCAGAGGCTCAGAAAGCACACAGTGAGGGCTGTTTCATTGTCACTTATAAGTCCACCTGCTACCTAAGGCTCTGTTATTGGATGGCATCACGTCCAGTCCTTCTGATGCAGTGCTCTTTATGATTGTACCTTGGTCCCCTGCCACATAGATCTCATGTCACTTGATAGTCACAGATTTGTTAATATATTGAAGCCAGTTAAACCCATGTTCTGAAGATCCTACCAAATGTAAAGGGGAAGGAGAACGATCAGGGGCTAATCATAACACCATTTATAGAAATCTTTACTGGTGTGGAAACGGTACTCCCACCTCTGACCAGACTGCACTTATATGCCAAGCCAGATGAGCTTCTGGGAGTATCACTCACACAGGGGAACCTGGTGGCCAGTTCTCCTGCCAGTGTCTTTTGCAAATGACAAAGAAATGGTCCAGCAAGAGGCTGAAAGTTCAAAACTAATAAGAGCAATCATAGAGAATAAATTCTCAAAGGCCAACTGCTCTAAATGTGAATTGTCTGCTTAAAAGGGAGCCAAGCATCTCCAAGCATTTACGGAAAGATTTATACACATTTTCCAAGGGCAGTTTAAGTCCAGTGGCCAAAGGACATAGATCACTTTTATTTTTTCCATCTTGGTCAATGTGTGCTCCCTGATGTAAAGGTCCAAGATAGCATGAAGATTTTGGCAGACTAAAGTCTCAATGTTATTACAGAAGTTGTTACCCAGTGCATCAAAAATTCTTTAGAGGGAAAGGAAACAAAAAGAGGAAGAGATGGAGATAGGGATGAGGTAAAGTTACAGGTAGAATACAGATAGAGGGAGGAATAAAACAAAAGGGAGAGATAATGACAGAGAGGGAGAAAGAGACAGAGAGAGAGAGATGAAATAATTGAATCCCATGTGCCTTGCCATGCAGCTTGTGTTTCTTTTAGAAAAACAGAATAATGACTGAGAACAGCTCAGAGCCTCCTCACCAATGGCTGAACCCTGCTTGTTTATCTCAATCTGTTTGAAGCTACTGTAAAAAACTGGACATTGAAAAGACAATTGCTCTAATTTAAAAAAAGGAAAAGGTTTAAAACTACCCTCTAGACTCCAGCAACCTCAGAGGGTCTAAACTTTCCCTTATAGGATGCAATTGTCATTATCAGCCAATCCTCTGACACACTCGCAGAACAATTAACATGGAGAATTAAAAGCCTGGATTTCTCTCATTTTTTCTAATTTTATTGAGAATAAATGTCATATATAACTATACGGAAACTTAAGGTGTAATATATGAGAATATAATTTACATGCATTTTAAAAGATGGCATCCATCGTCTCATACATACGCAATAAAATGCAAAAAAAAATTTTTCTTGTGAAGGGAACTCTTTCTATCTACTTTCTCAATAACTATTCTAGGCTGACTAAAGGAAATTATAAAACCTAGACATTGTGAATTAAGATTTATTCAGGGATCATTCTGAGAAATATATCCTAGGAGACATCCTCTTTCATAGCACTCAGAAATTGGTCTGAATAAGTAAGCTGTGAGCTACCATCTATAGGTGTTTTTGACAAAAAAAAAGTAAATAAAACTTAGAAAATGAGAGAACGTATTTGAATATCAAAAGATTACAGCTAATGACATAAAAAGTGGGTGTCATTGCCATATATTGATTTCAGGGATTTTTCTATATTTGGGAAGATAAAAGAGAATAAGCTCACTGAAATTTTTCTTAAGAAAGTTATCATAGCTATCTAGGACCAGTGTCCAGAGCCCTGGATGTTTTTTGTTTTTCCTACCTAATTTCCCTGCAGAGGGTATCAAGGTAGGGAATGACTATGGTGGCTGAAGCCTTCTTGGCAAGCCCCATTTTTGTTTAATGGACTGGCAGACACTATTTTCTTTGCACATCCATAGACTACAGCAGCATTAATTATAGTCATTATGGTGTATACTACACTCCCAGGAGTTTTTATCCTATAAGTAGAATTCTGTTCTTTTAGATGACATTCCTGCAGTTCCACCTACCAATTTGGCCCACCACTGGTAGCCAAGTCTGATCTCTTGTTCTATGAGTTTGGGCTGATTGCTTGTAGTTTGGGTTTGTCTTAAATTCCACACATATGTGAGGTCACGTAACATCGGTTTTACTCTGATAATTCAAGCAGCAAATGCCTTGAAATTCCATGCATGTTGACGAATTGAAAGAGCACGTTTTCCCGGGTTTTTGTACTTACACACTTAAGTTTCTTCCGTATTTTAGCTATTTCAAATAATGCTGCTATGAACATGAGAGTGAAAATAACTTTTAGAATTAGTGTTATTCTTTCCTTTGGTTCCCAGAAGTAGAATAGCTGGATCACATGGTAAATACATTTGTAGTTTATTTTGTGGAAATGCTACACTATTTTCCATCATGCTTACACAACTTACATCCCGCCTTACAGTGCACATTGGGAAACTGAATTTCTTAGTTGACAGTCTGTGATTTTTCTCTGCCATCAATTCAGAGGATTTATCTCTTTTTCTCACCTCTAATTTCACTCTAAATCTTTAAGGGGAGCCTGTTTAATGGGCCTATATCTAAAGTTAACCTAATATTTTTAAGTCTTCTATAATGACCACCATATTTTTATTATTATTTCTAATTTTATTATTATTTTTATTTATTACTTTTAGTACTATTATTACTATTACTATTATTAAATTATGCATTTGTATTTAGTTTTAGTTTTTATTTTCTGAAATCAAGCAGGGCCCTCTGGTGCACTCCAGGAGGAATAATGAGTGATGGCACAGATAATATTCTAACCACAAGCAAGACCATGAGGCTACTTAGAACCATGGGATGGAGGCAATTATCTCTGGAATTAGCCACAATCTCATCTGGAGCCTCTTCCCTTTCTGCTACATAATCTCCAATCAAACCTAAGAATTGGGTATATTGCTCTTCGGGACATAAGTGTAATTCTCCCCAGGATTTCTTGCTTCCTCAATAAATCTATATTTTTCTCACTCAACACTTGTCTCTCAGTATTGGACGCTTGAGCAGCACACATTCAGCCCTTAGATTAATAATACATTTTTGTTGAGCCAGCCAGTATGTACTTATCCTGTGCTTCCTAACATTTCTCACCACATCTAGAATCACAGAAATGTTATGTTGGAACCAATGGGAACTCTGCTGCTCATGGCTTGCCAACCTGGAGAGGAAGAATTTGGGGGACATCCCAGGAGCTGTCAAATCTCCTTGTCTCAGAGAGTCCCCATCTCTCTCACCTAGTTGGCACTAATAGCCTACTTTCCCTTTGGCAGGAATGAGGGAAATGTGCTTCTTTAAGAAGTAGGCATACTCCTGTCTGAGTATGTCCAAGAGTGATGGCTGGTAGACCTCTTTATTTCTATACGGACCCTTGTGCCATTTGGACATGAAGACTTGTTGTTGGTACCAATTGGGGTAGAAAGTTGCTCAGTTGTGACCAGTTCCACTAACAGGATTAGTTGCTTGTTTGAAAATGAGTCATTTGAAACATAAGAAAAAGGCTACAAATCTAGTGATGATGGGGGAAACTATAACCATTTCCACTCAAGTCCCTTGGGAATGAATTTTGGCAGATTGTTACAACAGTAAGCATACTTCCATGACAAAGGAGAAAAAAATTTCAACACTGTAGACCGAACTATTCTTTAGAGACTGGAAGAAATAAAATGAAACAGGTTCTTTTTGCACATGTCTTAGAGATATCTAGCTTTATAAAACTCTTTCCAGAATTCCAGCCTTGAGGGAACCAGTTTTTCTAGGAGAACTTATTTTCCTCTCCTTGGGCTTTGCGATGTAGATATTCTACCAGGGCTCTCAGGGGCATTTATCCTGTGGAGACCATCTCTAATTCCTGAGACTGACAGAAAAAGTGGGGGAAGAAGCGATTTTAAATTTCACTCTCTCCAACTGTTACTTATAAACTAGTGAGCTTCAGATAATAATGCCAAATTCATGACTAAGATTAAAATGAAATTATGAGATCTCATATTTTGTCTTCATGTGCATTAAAAGTAGATGTCTTTATCTTTGGATGGTCTTTAAAACTAGTATTTATAAAGGCTCTACATAATTGGATTAAAGGAAATTAAGTGCTTATATAAATTGTCAGAAATATGAAAGGAAACTGGAAATGCTCATTATTAAGATGAATTTATATGCTTAATTAATATAGACATGTCTTTAGAGTCATGAAACCTAAGTATAATTAGTAAAATACATTTATTTTAACTAATGTCACTAGAAGTCAAATAGTTTCTTGTAAGTATTTGGAATTTGTCAAGTAAAATACTGCTCTGAATGGAATTTTAATAAGTTCAGTGTAAAGGAAATAAGAGTTTTGGGGTAAACTCTTTAAGAATAATTATGTTTTAGGGATGTCTACTGAAAAATAATCTCTCCGGGTATTTCATAAATTGACATTTTGTACTAAATCATATGATAGAATTTTATTGAAAAGCTAAGTCATTCCAAAATAAAATAAGGTGCTGAAACACTAATTAATGAAAACAGACTTCCTTTTACAGAAGAACTACAGAATTTTAGGATTATCAGTAAATATGATTGGTGTAGGATATTTTCTATATGAAAACACATGGTTTTAGAAATTATTTGTGATTGGTATTTATTTTTGCCTATCGAAAGAGTGCTAATGTGAAAGCAGAATTTCTTATTTTAAAGATTTCTCTAGAAATCAAGCTTCGTAAGAGTTGAGAATTCTAATTCAAATATGTAATTCAAGCGACTAGATTTTAAAAAACAGTCGGCATATAGTAGAAAAGCAAGATGTATGTTTCATTAAAGGAAATTTTCAGAAATGAAACTGCACTTTGTTAAGGGAAAAATAAAGTAGTTCTGTCATAGAGTTGGTAGTTTCTAGATGGAAGAAAAAAGTTTCGGGCAAAGTAATATTGCTACAGAAAAATGTTAGAAGTAGTTTGGTAAATGAACCTTCACAAAAGAGTTTTGTGAAGGTCAAGACTGGTGAGGATTACATTAAAGAAAAGTAAGTAATATCATGTTGTCAAAAGTAAGCATGTGCAAGACTGGAGTTTGGTTTTTGTTCTCTCTTAAGGGAAGAAAAAATTCTTGATATGTTGCTTTTGACCACAGATTGTGGGAGGTGTCTACTTTGAAGTGACTTTTTTTTTGTAATATTTAGTCACTTTGATTAAATAAATATGTATGGTTTTCACAGTGACTTGATTCTATTTGTCCAAGCATTTTGAAACTTTTTTATATTTTTGACAAATTTCTCAAATATCAAAGTCTATTTGAAGCCCTTTTGACTTCCAGCTAGCTTTGGGATTTTTTTTAGGAAGCACCTGACCCATCTTGGAGAGAAATATTAAACTAAGTAATGCTTTTTCTTTTCCTTTTTTGGTAACATAATTGCATAACATACGTTGTCAAGCAATAATAAAAATACTCAGTTACACTCTGTGTATAAATATCATTAATACAAGTGTTCTAAAAATTGTATAAACTTCCAACAATTTGAATATGTACTGATATAATATTATTGGTCATAATTCTAGCAATTGTTGCCATGTTCCTTTATCAGCTGCATTGAGATAAGATGTTTAACTGTGACTTTTAAACCTTTTGATATTCAAAGACAGTCTTTGCTTTACAAAATGGATTCATCTTCAACAAGATAAATAGAAAAGACTTTTAGAGAAATATAAATTTCTGATTATTTCAGATCATACTGCTAATGTGGGCAAGAGATTAAAGAATCCTGATGGAAACATCTATTTCTTCATAAAAAGTTCACTATAAAGGATTAGTTGCATGGGATTAAAAAAGTTAATGTCATGGTTTTATATTTTTAAATACACTTTGTCTAAAATATTGCTGGTTTTAATCTGTGTCTTACAAATATAAGGAAAACTATCTCCTTGAGCTAGCTATGATTTTGTAAATCACACACTTGTCATTAGAATGGAAACAAATATCTACTCTCCCTGACCTGATTTATCAAGAAATTGGAAACTCATAAGTTACTGCCACTTTATCAGATAAATAAGGAAGGCCACTGTTGTTATTTAGGTGATGTCAGAAAGTGAAGAGTATATCTACATCTGAGAGTTAAAATCTGACATGCTTTTGGCATGGCATTCCTGGCTCTGAGAAGCCTTTGAAAAGTTCAGCATGAGACTCTTATGAAATGTTTCAGCACGACCAATTTAAAAGAGAGTATCTGATTAATTACACTTACATCAGTAGTCAAGCTAAGTTTATAATGAAATCAGAAGTCAGTTGCGAACTAGTTAATCTTAATCTGGCCATATTTTTTAAAAAGATAAAAAAAGGAAAAGAAAAAATGAGGATATATTTAGATACAAAAAATTAGGTTTCAGTGGAAAACAAATTTTAACTCTGTTCAGTGATGTATGTATTCTCTGACTAAAACTCACCTCCCAGATCATTCCTCATTGTCTTGCCACATAACTGTAAAGTTTAATTGAATTACTAAGAAGACCCTCAGTTTGTTTCTGAAGCTTATCACTGAAATCTATCTTTGGATGGAAATTTAAATGCCCCATAAATGATCACCAGAGTCCTATGAAAATTGAGAGTTTTTTCTATTAACTAGACTTTTGCCCCAATACTTAAGAAGAGAAAATATTCTTAATAAATTTATCAGGCTACAGCTATTCATGAAATGGGTCACTGCTTGCTTTGTCTACATGAATCGTATGTTTATGTGACAATTTGATTTAACTGTTAAAATGTATAGTATGTGAAATGTTTTCTAAACAGCATACCTCTAGTCTTGTTTATGTCTGAAATTCTGGGCTAGCAGCTAGAGACATGATAGACCCTAGACAGGTAAGCAAACCCCATTGCATTGAATGCCAAATAGGTTGATTATCAGTGCTTTCTATCTAACTATTTGCAACCCAAAAGGGGGAAAGAATGGAAGAAACTTTTACAGGTTGAAGTATTCTGATGTGTACATATTTTATTTTATACACAAGGCTAAGCAAGTCAGCCCATTTGTGACCTAATAAACATAAAGTGTATATCTGCTGTAACCACTAAGGGGAAAAAGAAAAAGATATATTTGGAGAATAATACAAACATGCATTTTGATTATTATACCCATTGTAAAGTGTCTACTAATTTTCAAATATTTGTCACAGTGCTAAGACACAGCAATCAAAGAGAGAGTTAATATTTTCTAATAAAAAATATTAAAGTTAACGTGGAAAACTATGGAAAATTTCCACGTCTAGTCAATTCCCAAAATTGAGAAGGACTATACCCATTTCAGCAGGAACTAAGCAGAATGGTTCTTTACCCATTTTCTCAAAACTGAGAAAGTTGAACTTGGAATGGGAACTAAAACTGAGTTCTTCTGCTGTTAGTGACTGAATTCTCTAACCAAATTTTTACTCCCTTTGGTCTTCTGCAACTGTTCCTCCTCAAGACTGAGGATTATCCAAAAAGGGGTAGGGAACCTTGAAGTCCAACATGTTATTTTGTGGCCCTATAAATTGGTAACAGACTGTTGGAACAGATAATGTTCCAACTAAAAGTAACACCTGGGGACTACATGGAACCATGAGATGGAGACAATCATCTCTGAAAATAGACTACTACCTCCACCCCAGCTTGTAGCCCCTTTCCATTTTTGTTATGTAATCTCTGAATAAAGCCTAGGGAATTGAGAACTGGTTCTTTGGGGCACAAGAACAACTTCTCCCCAGAAGTCTTGGGTCCTTGATAAAACTCTCTCTCCTTTCCTACTCTGTTTGCACCTCTGTATTGGATTTTTGAGTGACAGGCAGCCAAACGTGAATTCAGTAACATTTGTAGCTTCTGACTACTCACTGAAATTCTTTTAGAAAGAGAAAGGTTATGTAAATTTAATTCCATCATAGAGTGTAATTAGAATTGTGTTTTTATTTCCCTGACCTCAGAACATCCTCAAGCTCCACATTTTTCCCTAGCAGAGAACTTGCACAATTTTAAGTCCTCTGAGAAGTACCCAACCTTAAACAATCTCCCATTTAATCTTTAGGCCTCACACTCAAGTGAGGTTGGGTTACTGCTAAGTGTACTACCCCTATATTCTGTATGGACAAAGAAAAACCCTTTCCCATCTCTGGCCCCATATCCCTCTCTCAAGATGCAGAGAAGAAATTGATGTTGCAACAGGCTCCTTTATTTCGGTAGGTGTCCCTACACTTCCCATCTTGCCCAGCAAATACAAATCTTACAGTAAAGCAAGAAGGGAAGTTGGCTCTAAAGTGAACTAGATCTATGGATTTGAAAAGAGAGCTAAGAGTCCATAAATCCTTTTGTAAGTTCCTTGTCACCTTTAATTCCCTAATCCAGCTACCATTCTTACCTCAGATTCCTGGTGATGCAGCCTGGTTTACAATGTTTGAACTCTGCTCAACTTTCTTTTCAATCCCATTGCCCCATGATTTGAAAGTTTATCTTTGCACTTACATTTAGAAGAAGGACTTGACATGCAGGGAATTAATTTTCACACCAATAAGCTATTATGAATCCCTCTCAATATGTTTCCAAGTTCTTGAAGGCAACTTAGCCTCAGTAGCTGTACCCAAGTACTCCAATCTTTTCTGGTATACTGGTAACCTTTCACTCCTTAAGCACACTATGCAGGGTGCTCTTATACACTAGCTTCATTCTCATGAGGGCAGTAGCTAAGCAAATCCATAAAGCCTCCCACCTACCATTCAATGGGTAAGAAAGGATTATTCTCCACCGAGGATCTGAGAGACCTCAGGACATTTCAATGCTTACCCAGAAAAACCTAGAAACACTGTTGTTTGTATCTTTCCAAAAACAAAAAGGAACAGTTACCTGTATTTCTCTGTGCAGTTGGTTATTGCTGCCAATGGTTTTATAATTAATTTCACTGCCCTGTTACATCCCTATATGCCCCTCCTCACAGATGCTACCCCAGAGCTTATATCAGACACTCAGGAGCACTGTCCTCCTTCAGAGTCAAAATGATCACTGCCACAATCCTCGCTCTCAGCTTAGCCAAAATTTGCAAACCTTTTAACCTATACCACCATGAATGTAATGGAATTGGTGCAAGTATTCTAGGGCAATCTTTGCACCTCTGATATTTCTGAGAGCAGAATTCTCATAACATTTAGACCTCTGCCAGCAGGAATGTGCTCATGCTTGTGTGTGAGGGCCACTATTCCTGCCACAATGGACAAAGCCAGAGCTATCATGTTACCTATTCACTCTTATGTTCCCCCAGGCCAAGTCGGCTCTCTCAGAAATTTATAAGATACATCATATCTCTATATAATGGCACACCATGTATGAACAAACCCTATAAACCAATACCTCCATAACTTATCCTGATGGAACACTTTAAATCTGACTATTCCAATACCTGTACATGATGATGGAGAGCCCTACTCCACATCGCAATTGCTGTGCCACAATAGAATTGGTCTCAAATTCATGGGCATAATTTGTATATTCCATTGCACAGTCCAGACTTACGTTCATTTTTGATGGCTCCTGTAAGTGAAGTTTCTCCGAATAACAAGTTATGTCATACATCCTCACACAAAACAATAGAGACATACTCATTGCCCACTGTAAAATCATCCCAAGTCATTGACCTCACAGCCCTTATGAGGACAAGCACATTAGCAAAATGTGACCACAACTTACACTAGTTCCAAATATGCCTTTGCAGTCTGTCACAAATTTAGTACAAACTAAATATACCATAGGTTCTTGACCTTTGCATGTATTCCTATTGTCAATAGATGGGTAATTGCTACCCTACTGTATGCCATACACTGGTGTAAATTTTAATGTTCACGTGTCTATTCCATTTCACAGAAACTGACACTATTTCCCTTAAGAACAATAAGTGTGCAAGGCTGCTAAATAGGTAGCAAACAACGTACCCCCCAGCATGTTCTCTACTCAAATGATTCATCTGCCTTTATTCCTGATAGATAGTATGTGTAATGCAGCCAGTGTGTCAGAATGAAAATGATAAGTGGATACAAATGGACAGCAAATAATTATCAAACCATGCATCTGGCCAAGAGATCTGCCTGCAGATGTTTTGACACAAATTCCCCCAACCCAAGCAGCACATGTGCATTCTAGAGATAAGGAACTGATGGTAATGGATTGTCTCCTCAAATCACAATATTTCTGACTGATTTACTTGCCATGGAAATACTTATAAATGTCACAAAATCATTGTAGGGAAACAGCATACCTCAGGAAATCCTGAATTGCCACTTGCAGAAATGCAAATAAATTTTATACATTTACCTCCATCTTTAGACTACTCTCTCTGTTTATATCATCTGCATGTTTAGTGGATGGGCTGAATGTTATCCAAGTAAGGTGCTGACACCAAGATCACCTTAGTTGGATAATAATTATGTAGTTAATAACAAAGTTTACTTCTTATCTTGAAATTATTTTCTGGGTGGACTCATACCAAGGAACAATTTTAGAGAGAAATAAGCCACTTGCTTTCAAACAAAGGGGTGCCCATTAAAACGTTATAGCCTTAAAAAATCATCAATCATCAGCATAATTAGAAAAAAAATATATAAACATTAAAAAAAAATTAAGGAACATCCTTGACATAAGTGGTTAGAAGAATTACCCTTGGCCTTGATGCAAATCTGAATGGTCCAAATAGTAGACATGGATTGATTTCTTTGATGTAGATTTATATATTTGCCTATGACCACTAGCGTCTCTAGGCCTGCCATTCCTGGACTGAGTGGACACTATGGACTTGGATAAAGAGTCGATGTTATGACTATGCACAGTGACTAACCAGTAGTCAAATCATCCTCTTAGGAGTTGCCTAGAAAGAAACGTTAAAAGGAGTTCTTTGAAGTGGAATGAGAGATGCTAATTAGTAACATGAACACAAGTGCAAATAGACAACACGCTGGTAAAAATAAATGTATAGTCAGATGGTGAAAACTCTAACTGTAATGTGATGGTGTTTTCATCAGTTATGAAGCTTAGGTTAATAATTATTAAAATAAACATTCCTACAACCATTTGGTAGTGGGTACACAATATTAAAATTTGAACATTGTGACATGAATATTATAAAATGTAGGGCAGAGCTGGAAGAGGTTTTGTATAAAGTCAAGGTTAAATTGTAATTAGCTTAATATAGACTTTTATGTCTTTAAGCAATTTCAAGAAAACCTCAGGGTAACACACACTGAGATCAACACAAACTATAGGAGAAACACACAAGATAAAGAGAAGAAAATAAAAGTATACCGCTGTAGAAAGTCATCAGTTCACACAGAAAGACAGCACGAGGGGGTGAGAGTTAGAAAGGAAATTCAAAACAACCACAAAATGACCAACAAGATGCCAATACAATATTCTTACATGATATTAATTTTATAAAGTGTCAATAGCTTAGGTGCACCAATCAAAACCCATAAAGTGGATAAGAATACTGTGTGTATAAACACAAATAAAGGAGAGACCCTACTCTGCACTACTGAGAAGAGATTCACTTCAGCTTTGAGGACAAACAACCTCAAAGGGAGGGATGCAAAAAGATAGTCTGTGCAGGTAAAAACCGAAAATACAGCAGTAATGGATATAGTTTTACTAGAAAAAGAGACAAGAGACAGATGCACAGTAAGAGAAGAGGAAGGCCATTTTATAATAATTAAAAGGCGACTTTATCAAGGGTATTGAAAAATTATACATTTTTATGTATCCAGTACCAGAGCATCTGAATATATTAACCAAATACCAAAGACAAGGAGGAAGTAATAGGAAGTAATACAACTGTAGACCAAGAATAGAAACAGCCTGCTTTCAACAAAGGTTGGTTTATGTAGACAGAAGTTTAATAAAATGAACATCAGATTTAAATTTTACTTTAAGAAAAGTGGACTTAACAGGTTTACACAGAAGATTCCATCCAACAGTTACATTATACAAATTCCGCTAGGGCACACGTGACCATTTCTGTAGGAAAGATCAAATATTGAGGCAAAAAAAGCAAGTGGTAGCAAATTTCAAATGACTTACAACCATATCAAATCTCTTTTCCAAACACAGCAATATGTGTGGGAATTCACTAACAGAATGAAAGATGAAAAATTCAATATTACATAAAAATTAAACAACAAGATCCTACACAAACAATAGGTCAAAAAATAAGACACCAAAAGAGAAAAAAAATTTAAACGATACAAATGAAGATGGAAGTGCAAAAACCTGAACTTAGAAGGTAGAATAATAGCAGCTCTATGAGAAAAGGTAACTGGCAAGAAATGTACAATTAAGAAAACAACCCTCAAATATATAAACAAACTATGCCACAAATACTGCAAAGAAGAATAAACTAAACCCAACTATTTCAGAAAGTAGGAAATAATAATTACCACAGCACAAATAAGTGAAATAGAGATCAGAAAAGCACAAATAGATAGAGCAGCAAAAATAACAGCTGGCTTTTTGAGAAGGTAATAAATTGTTTTAAGGTAGATTTATCAAGGGCAGAAAAATACAGGGCTCAAATGAAAAATTGCACATGAAAGACAAGACATTGTGAATAATATAACAGAACTAAAAAGGATTACAAGACACAATTATGAACAAGCATCAAATTGGACATCCCAGAAGATAAATCCCTAAAACCTACAATCTACCAAGACTAAATTTTGAAGAAACAGAAAATCTGATGAGATGTAAAAAGAAGTAAAATTTAGTCAGTATTGAAAAACTACCAAACATACATCAGCTTTGGAACACATGATATTATGGGTGACAGCTAAGTATTTTTAAAAGTAATTAGCATCAATTCTCCACAAACTTTTCAAAAAAACAAAGTGAGAGTAAAGAACAAAGATTTGGAAACTCACAAATATTAAATTTGACAAGGTCAACAAGGGCCTGATACCAAAAACAGACAATGTCACCAGAATTTGACAAGATCACTAATAGTAAAAGGGAAAGAACACATAAGAAATAAACAACAATTGGAATCTACACAACATGCTATTAAATGTTAATGGGTCAATGAAGAAATTAAACAATAAATGTATTAAAACCTTCAGAAAATGACAACTTAAACACAACAACATGATATATATGGGATGCAGTAAAAAAACTCCTAAGAGGGAGGGATAATAGCAATAGATGGTTTCATCAAAAAAGAATAATCCAAATGAAACCTAACCTATCATCTAAGAGAATTAGAAAAATAAGAAGTAAAAAATAAAGTCAGCAGAAGGAAAGAAATCATAAAGATCAGGGAGGAAATAAATGAAATAGAGAGAAAGAAAGAAAGAAAGAAAGAAGAAAAAAAGAAAGAAAGAAGAAAGAGAAAAAGAAAGAAAGAAAGAAAGAAGAAGAAAGAAGAAAGAAAAAAAGAAAAAAAAGAAAGAAGAAAGAAAAAGAAGAAAGAAAGAAGAAAGAAAGAAAGAAAGAAAGAAAGAATAAAATAACAAATAACTGATCAAGCGAAGAGAAAGAGTAAACAAAATTAACAAACATCTGACCAGGCTCACCAAAAAAAAAAGAGACACAAATAAACAAAATAAGAAATACAACTGGATAGAATATAAGCAGCACCAGAGGTAAAAATAACAAAAAGCTTTAGAATACCATGAACAACCGTATGGAAGTAAATTGGACAATGTAGGAAAACTGGGCAAGTTTCTGGAAATATAAGATCCACAAAAATCGAATCCCACAATAAATGAAAGAGATCATATATCATGGCTGAGTTGGGTTCACCCCACAAAGGGTGGTTCAACATATGCAAATCAGTCAACATGATACCTCAACCAGAGAAAGGACAATAATCACATGATCATCTCAATAGACACAGAAAAACCTTTTGATAAAATTCAACACCTTATGTATGATAAAAACTAACCAAAGTGGATATAAATGGAAGCATATCTCAACATATTAAAAACTACTTATGACAAATCTACAGCCAGTATAATGCTAAATGTTGAAAAGTTGAAAGTCTTCCTGCTAAAATCTACAACAAGACATGGATGCCCAATCTCACCATTTCTATTCAATATAATATTGGAAGTGCCTGCCCATAGCAATAAGACAGGGCAAAGAAATAAAAGGGGTCCAAATGGGAAGAGAAGATCTAAGAATTTCATTTAAAAGTGGACAACAACACTAGAAGTAGAAAGCCTTAAAGCTCCACATTAAAAACCGCTGGAGATAATAACAGAATTCATAAATTCTCTAGTGGCAGGGATACAAGATAACATACATATATCAATGGCATTTCATTTACACTACAAATAAAATGTCAGCAAATGGAATGAAAAGAAACAATCACTTTTAAAGTAGCATCAAATAAAAAAATAAATAAATACAATACAATACAATACAGTACAATACATAGGACTACATCTGACCAAGGAACGAAAGAATTATCTGCAGAAAACTACAAAACGTAGACTAAGGTAACTGAAGATGACTTAAAGAAATGGAAAGATATCTCATGTTCTTGGAATGGAAGAATTAGTATTGATTAAATGGCCATAGTACAGAAAGTAATCTACAGAAATAACGTGATCCCTGTAAAATGTACCCTGGACATTTTTCACAGAAGTAGAATGGATAATCCTAAATTATACATGAAAACCCCCAAAAGCTAAAAATTGCTAAAGTATTACTGAAGAAAATTAATGAAGCTGGAGGAATAAAGCTGAAGTCTCGTAGACTTCAGAAAATCCTAAAGCATACTGTAATGAAAACAGCTTTGTATCAATACAAGAATAGACAGATGGATCATGGAACAGAATAGACAGCCCAGAAATAGACCCACAAACTTTGGGTCAATTAATCCTTTGACAAAGGAAAGAAGAACTTGAAATGGAAAGAAGACAGTCTCTTAGCAAGTAGTCTTGGGAGAACTGGACAGCTGCATGTAAATACATGTAGTTAGAAAATTCCCTCATTCCATACACAATAATAAACCCCAAATGGCTTAAGGACTTAAACACAAGACAAGACAGTATAAACGTCTTATAAGGAAAACCTAGGCAAAACATTATCCAACATACATCTCAGCAAAGTTTTCCCTGGGTAATCTAACCAAGACAATAGAAAGAAAAGCAACAATGAACAAATGGGACATAATTAAACTTTCAAGCTTTTGCACAGCAAAGGAAACCATAAGCAAAACCAAAAGTCAACCTACAGGGATGGGAGAAACTATTTGTAAAAGATGAGACTGGTCAGGATTTAATTTCCAGGACTGTGTGAATAGCTCATATAACTTAATTAGAAACACAAAAGACAAACAAACAAACAAAACAAACAACCCAAACCAAGAAAGGCAGAAGGCTTAAACAAAGAATTTTCCACAGAACACTTACAAATGGCCAATGAGCATATAAAGAATTTCTCAACCTGGCTACTTATCAGAGAATTGCAAATGAAATCTACCATGAGGCATCAAATCAACCAGGCAAAGTGGCTGTTATTCAAAAGTCCACAAAGGAGAAATGTTGGATAGCCTGTGGAGAAAACGGAACCCTTCTATACTGGAGTAGGGATGCAGTTTGGTGCAGACATTATGGAAAACAGAGTGGAGAGTCCTCAACAAACTAACAATAGACATATCATAAGATCTAGCAATCCCACTCATGGGCATTATACAGACAGAACCTTAATTCAATAAGATACATGCAACCAAATGTTCATAGGAGCAGAATTTTCAATAGCCAAGGCTGGGAAACTTCTAAATATTTATTGACTGATGCCTGGATAAAGAATTTCTGGTATGTATACACAATTATGTATACAATGGAATGCTACACAGCCATAAGAATTAGTAAAAGAATGCCACTTGCAGCAACATGGACGGAATTGAAGAATTTCACTCCAAGTGAAGTAAGCAAGAAAGAGAAAGAAAAAGACCATATGATATCACTCGTGTGGGCTCTAAAAATAGGAAAAGAAAAAAGACAAACAAAACTTACCTGTAAAATAGAAATGGACTTACAGACATAGAAATCATGCTTACTTTTACCTGCAGGGGAAAGTGGTGGGAAGGGATAAATAAGTCATTTGACTTATGAAGCTATTAACAGATAAAACGGATAAGCAAAATGTTCATACTGTGTAGCACAGGAAACTATATTCAATATATGTAGTTAACTTATGATGAAAGAATATGAAATTAAATATATGTATGTTCATGTATGACTGAAGCATTATACTGAAAACCCCAAGTTGACACAACATTGTAAACTGACTATACTGCAATAAATTATGTATATTTAAAAATTAAATCAACAAAGAACAGAGAAAAAAAGAAAGAAAGGAAAGGAAAACACAGGCAATAGCAGTGATGAAACAGATGCAAACAACCTCAAACAAATATTAGCAAATTAATTCAACAATACATTAGAAGGATGGTATTTTATGATCAAGTGGGATTTATTTATTCCCAGGATGCAAGGATGGCTCAACATTGACAAATCAACCATTGTAATACACTATGTTAAATACATGGAAAATAAAAATTATACGATCATCTCAATAGACACAGAGAAAGCATTTGACAAACACTTCAACTATCCATGATTTAAAATCTGTCAACAAAGTGATTATTGATGTGATGTACCTCAACATAATAATGACTATACATGACAAACCCATAGTTAACATCATACTCACTGACAAAATATGTAAAGAGTTTTTTGAAACCCACAAACAAGACGAGGATGCCCACATTTACCACATTTATTCACTATGCTACAGGAAGTCCTAGGCAGAGCAATTACAAATGAAAAGGAAATAAAAGACTTCCGAAATGAAAAAAGAAAGAGAATCTGTCTCTCCATGCAGATGGCATGAACTCCTGGGTTGAACACTCCATGACTCCAGCAAGAAATGTTAGAACTATAGAATAAAATTTGAATACAGAGGCAATAGACAGTAGTCAGTTGTATATCTATTTGGTAATAAGGAGCCATCAAGAAGGTAATTTTGGGAAGCATCCCATTTGTAATCATATACAAAAACTAATAAATTATCCATAAATAAATATAACAATGGAGTTGAAAGACTTTTACATTGAAAATGATAAGAAAGTGATGAAATAATTTGAAGAAGACACAAATACATGGAAAGATACTTTGGCTTGAATGTGAAGAATTAAGATTCTTTAAATGCTCATGCAATACACAGAAATGTAAAGATTAAAGGCAATTCATCAAAATGAAATTCAAAAGTAAAATGAGAAACAGAGTCTTTCAAACAGAAATGGGGGACATCAGAAAACCAATCTACAGGAGAGTGAAGCAAGATGGTGGAGTAGATGGATGCTTGTATCTCATCCTCTCCCACAAATACACCAAAACTCATATCTACGGACCCATTCAGCCAACCAGAACACCTGCCGAACTCTGACAGAACATCATCCTCTTTGAAAGACAAAGACGCCAAAAATCTGATAGGGAAAAAAGGAAAAAAGAAAGAAGGAAAGCAAAACAGTGTGGGACTGATCCCGTGGAGAGGGAGCGGCAAATGGAAGAGTGGCGCTCATTCGCTGGTTCTCCCCTGTCCAAAGGAGAGGCCAGTGGGATGGAGGGGGAACCTCCAAGGCTCACATCTGCCCCAAGCACCCCTTGACCAACAGAACTTAGTTAAACGGGCACAAAATGTTTCCACAACACCCAGCCAAAGACCTGAGCCAGCAGCTGTGGCAGGGGAGGGCGACCTGAGCTGGGTGGAGGACAGAGGCAGCTGCACTGAGGCCAGCCCAGGGAACTTCAATGTGCTGTGTGTGCCAAGGGTGAGAGGGGATACAGAACAGAACAACCTCAGGCCCCCATAAATTGCAAAAATTCAAATCAACATGGCTGGTGTGCCCTGGGGGAATGGCCGCCAAAGCCTTTGTCTCCTCAGACCTGTGCCGCCATTACTGGCACTTCTTATGAGAAGAGAGGTGGGGCTCGGGCTCAGCCACAGCCGCCATATTCTCCAGTGCGTGGCTCCTGGGTGGGGGTGGGGCTGAGACCTGAATCCATACTTGGGGGCTCCGGCAATCTCCTAGGCAGGACTGAGACTTGTTTACAGTCTGAGGTAGATAGGATCTTTCTGCCCTGGCACCTCAGCAAACTCGTGCTGCCAAGATAAACAGGAGCTGAGATTTGTCATGGACCAGAGGTGGGGCCGTTCTGCAGTCTTCCCCGAGCCTGCCTTCGGAACGCTGACCCGAGGTGGAGTGGGCAGCTGCACAGAGCAGCAGAGCGACCGGTGACAGCAAAGGGCCTGTGGCAACCCGCTTTCCTGGCATGATCCCAGCACCTGACCATGGTGCTGGGATGGAGCACGATCTGCCCACCTGCCTCCCCCAAGTGCAGCATCTGACTGCGGCATTTGGAGGGGGAGTGACCCGCCCACCCACTGGATAAGAGCTCAGCACCTGACCCAGTGTTGGGAGGGGGCACGATCTGCTAGCCGACAGCCACTGGGAGCATCACAGAAGAGGGTGCCAACAGAGGGCCTCTGGAAACAGCAAGCTCAGTTCCCAAAACAGGGCAAAACACAAAGGCCTCTCAGTAAAATCTTTAAGAGCACACCGTCTCCAGGAGAACTAGATAACTGAAACTCCTTAAGCCACAGTGCCAGAAAGATATGAGCAATATGAAGAAGCAGAGGAACCACTCCCATTTAGAAGATCAAGAGAAATCCCCCGAAAGCACAATCAAGTAAGTAGACATTGATGGCCGACTAGATCAAGATTTCAAAAAAGGAGTGATCAAAGTACTGAGGAACTAAAAGAAATATTGTTTAAAGATATAAAATATGTCAAAAATGAAATACAATTTATAGAGAAGAACCAAGTAGAACTAGTAAACTCATTTGCTGAGATGAGTTCTGACTTACAGGCTGTACAAAGCAGGCTAGATAACACAGAGAAATGAATAAGTGACCTAGAAGACAGGACAACAGAAAGCACCCAATCAGAATAGCTGAAATAAAAACTAATAAAAAACAATGAAAATAATATAAGGGACCTATGGGATAATATAAAGCATGCCAATCTACACATAATAGGGGCCCCAGAAGGGGGAGAAAGAACAAAGGGGATTGAAAATGTTTTGAAAAAATCATGACTGAACACTTCCCAAACCTAAAGGAATCAGATATCCAAGTACAGGAAGCTCAGAGGATCCCAAACCGGAAGAACCCAAACAGACCCACACCAAGACATATCATAATCAAGATGGCCAGAGTCAAGGATAAAGAAATGATCCTAAAGGAAGCAACAGAAAAACAGAGTGAGTTACAAGGGAACCCCCATAAGGCTCTCAGCTGATTTCTCTATGCAAACACTACAGGCCAGAAGGGAGCGACAAGATACATTCAAAGTCCTGAATGAAAAAAAAGATGCAGCTTAGGATACTCTATCCAGCAAGGCTATCGTTTAGAATAGAAGGAGAGATAAAGAACTTCACAGACAAGCAGAAACTAAAAGAGTTTAGCAACACTAAACCGATGCTAAAAGAAATATTGACAGGTCTACTCTAAATAGAAAAGAAGCAGGATGCTACAAAAATGAGAAACTCATAACTGGAAAGGAAACAGATGCCATGAATTACAAAAAGAACAAGCAGAAAAATGTAAAAGAAGACATCTAAATCATTAAGAGTGGGAGAGGGAAGCAAGGAAAGCCTTTGTGGAAAACAGTATGGAGATTCCTCAAAAGACTAGGAATAGACTTACCATATGACCCAGGAATCCCGCTCCTGGGCATAAATCCAGAAGGAACCCTTATTCAAAATGACACCTCCAGCCCAATGTTCATTGCCAGCACTATTTACAATAGCCAAGACAAGGAAACAGTTGAAATGTCCATCAACAGATAACTGAGTAAAGAAGAAGTGATATATTTATATGATGGAATACTATTCAGCCATAAAAACCGACAACATAACGCCATTTGCAGCAACATGGATGTTCCTGGAGAATGTCATTCTAAGTGAAGTAAGCCAGAAAGAGAAAGAAAAATACCATATGAGATCGCTCATATGAGGAATCTAAAAACAAAACAAAACAAAACATTAATACAAAACGGAAACCGAATCATAAACATAGAATACAAACTTGCGGTTGCCAAGGGGGTGGCGGTAGGAAGGGACAGACTGGGATTTTAAAATGCAGAACAGATGAACATGATTATACCGTATAACACAGGGAAATATAAACAAGACCTTGTGGTAGCTCATAGAGAATTAAACAATGGGACAATGAGTACATATATATTCATATATAACTGAAAAATTGTGTCCTACAGTAGAATTTGACACAACACTGTAAAATGATTATAAATCAATAAAAAAAGTTTAAAAAAGAAAAAAGAAAACCAAACTCCAAATAACACATTAGCCAGATCCATGTATGAAGATCCATGTATGAAGATCAAACCAGCAAGGACCTATTTACTGGTGATAGTATATGAAAGAAGATCTCAATTAATAATGGACAAATTGCTGTTGTTGTTGTTTTGAGATTCCAAAGTTGATGTTTTTGCAAGTGCCATAAGCAAATCCTTGCTGTAGGATCAAAGAGACTGAATGGAATGCTTATTTGATAAGTATTTAGAAGTTTCTAAAAGTGGCAATGATAACATAACTTCTTTGCAGGAAGCCAAAAGGATATTGCTTGAAATTATATATGAATTAAAAATGGCCACTAGCCTTGACACTATCGCTCCATCTTCTCCTACCATGTAGCCTCTTCCATCTGACTTGCCTGGTCCAGACTTTATCTCGTTCTCCCTTCTGTCTCTTCCAAATCCTGCTGTTTCCTTTCCCATGGTAGAAAGATGATTAAACATATCAGAGTTAATTATAGCTCCTTTTAATGAGAAATCTTTTACAGGGAGATATGAAAGGTCCTCAGTACTTAATGTACACAACCAGGACTTCAGCAGAACCTGGTTAAGCAATTCCCCAGGGCAAGTCAAGATCCATTGGGATTTGCTAAGGAAAGGAGTTTGAGTTAACCATGTAACTCTATGAGCCTCTGTCTCATGATCTATATAAATCAGTTTCTGAAAGCAAATCTACTGATTGGACAGAAAAAAAAAAAAAAAAAGAGAGGTTGGAAGTGACCTCTAGTGGACTATGAATTTCATAGTGTACATGCTTACACTGAATGCAAGGAATTAGCTCAAAAACGACTCAAATTTACCCAGAGCTTTCCCCAAAACCTGTAGACTGGACAAAGATTCAGCAGGGCAAGCAAAGATAAAATAAATCAATTCTGGATTGTTATAAATTGTTTTTTTAAATAGAGTTATATTTTTGCTTGGAACCTGAATTAATCTCTAATCACCTAAATGATCATTTACTTAACTCTGCATTATGAGAAGGCTTACATGAAGCATTGATTACTCTACTCAAGAGACACAGTCAAGGTGTCTCCACATTACCTACAAACACGCTTGTTAAAAAATTTGACAAAATTTTATTACCGTTAAAAAAATGTAAGGCGATATCTACAATAATTCATTAACCTCCCACTGCACCAATTGAGTACACGATGCCTGTGGACGTTTAACTAATCCCCATTCAATCTGCAAGCAAATAGGGAAAACCAAAATTTACTCTTACTGTAGAAAGCCAGGTAATCAGAAAAATAAATTGTAAGTTAAGAAGAAGACTCCTAGAAGGAAATCTGGATTTTAGACCAGAATTAGAAGTTAAAAAGAATGAGGCTGCTCTGAGGTAACAAAGGGAGACTTTCCCAGTCCCCTCTCTAACACCCAAAAATAAGTTGAAATGAATATACAAGGAGAAATATATTAAGCCCTGATAGATTAAGGGGTAGTCATTTTAGATTTGAACTCTACCAAATTTAAAGGCTCTCTCCCTTGTAGTAGTATCTCAATAAAAATTGTAGGGGTTTCTAAGGCTCTTATTAAGGTTTTTATTTATTTATTTTTAAGTAGATTTAATATTTTTAGAGCCGTTTCAGGTTCAGAGCAGAATTGAGCAGAAAACACAGAGTTAACACATAGCCCTCCATATCACATACATATATCCCCTACCCTTGATATCCCTCAACACGGTGGCATATTTGCTACACTCAATGAACCAAATGCACACTTCATTATCGACTAAAGTCCATAGTTTACATTACGGTTGACTCTTGATGATGTGCATTCTATGGGTTTGACAAATGTAAATGACATGTGTCCACCATTATGGTGTCATATAGAATAAATTCATTGCCTTAAAAATCCCTTGTGCTCCATCTATTTATTCCTCCCTCCCTGTCCCCAAACACCTGGAATCCAAGGCTTCTTAATTTGTTTATGTTTTTAAATTTCCAGAATGCCATTTGTTTGGAACTGCACAGTTTGTAGCATTTTCAGGCTGGATTAAATCATTTAGCAATATCTGTCATGTTCTTTCATGGCTTGATAACTGTTTTTTCACTGCACACATTTCCTAAAAACTTACATATACATACGGTTCATTGATTTTAAGGCTGTTTAGAGAGTCAGCTATTTAAACGTAAATTGTTGTCAAAGGAAAACTGCCAAAAATGAAGTAAGATTTAATTCAAAATGACACATATACCCTGTTACCAAAATACAGAAGCGCCCTAAGTGTACATCAATAATTGAATCAATAATGTAAAGGCATTATATATATAAATGCAATACAAAGCGTCCATAAAAGAGTACGATATTTTGTCATTTCTGGCCCTTCATTAACTTTTCCTTTTTCACTTTGTAAACCAGAAATTTATATCTGACAGACACATTGTCGTTGCATCAAAAATAACAAAATACCTAGAAATAAGCTTAACCCAGGTAATTATCTATACTCTGAAAACTGAAATGACACAAAAGAATGGAATGATTTCTTGTGTTCTTAGATAGGAAGACTCAAAACTGAGAAGATGGCCACACTACCCAAAGCATGGCACAGATCCAACGCAATCCCCATCTCAATACACGAGACATTCATCACAGAACTGGAATAAATGTTTGCAAATTTTCAAAAGAAACACATAAGACATGAACACCCATAGCAAAATTTGGTTGGTATCTTTACTTCCCTTTCTTCTTTTTTTTTCCCTCTTCTTGTTGTTGGATGAATAAAGAAGGTCTTTAATATTTGTAAACCTGGTTTCATGGTGCTGAATTCTTTTAGCTTTTGAATATTTGTGAAGGATTTGATTTCGCTATCAAGTCTGAATGAGAGCCCTGCAAGATAAACTATTGTTGGTTGTAAATCTCCCCCTTTCATCGCTTTAAATATACCATGCCTCTCCCTTCAGGCCTGTAGAACTTCTGCTGTAAAAATCAACTGATCACCTTATGAGAGTTTCCTTGTGTGTTAGAGGTTGCTTTTCTCTTGCTAATTTTAATATTTTATTCTTACCCTCAATTTTTGTCAGTTGATGACACTGAACCATGTTGTATTCCTCTATCAGTTGATCCTGTATGATATTCTTGCACTTCCTGGGTTTGAGTGACTGTTTCCTTTCACACATTGAGGATGTTTACATTGAGTATCACTCCAAATTTTTCTCAGGTTATTTCCCTCTCTCTTCTCTTTCTGCAAAAAGTTTAATTCATAAATTAGCACAGTTCATGTTGACCCAGAATTCTGTTAACATTTCCCCAAATATCAATTTTTGATAAAATTTCTTTTGACCCCCAGGGAACATTGGCATGTTCAGAGGGCCCATGAAACATCCCAAAGAGAAATAGTGACCTAAATAGACATATTGGGACACTAATTACTTTAAATATTGCTCAGGCATTTGGGGATAAAACTTAGGTTTCATTGCGGAGATTCAAGTCAGTAATAACATTTTCCCAAAACTTGCATAAATTTCCTAAGAGATTAATTTGGGTCTAATATATCAGTCATAATGTTACTTAATATTTTAAGTTTTGGGTGTGAAAAATATCCAAATTTCTTGCCTCTTGTTTATAATCAAATTTTTAACCATGTTATTTTAAGCCTTGTCTTTTATTCAAGACTCATTCTCTTACTCTGCGTCTATAAAATAGAAATGATCAGGAAGATTCATGAAACAAGGAAATTAAAAAAAAAAGAAACAAACAACATTGCTGATAAATTTTAGTTCATACCACTGAAAAGGGTGAATTAAGAAACTCCAATGGATACATGATGAGTTCAGGCAGATGAAAAAAATATTAATTACATGAAACTGATTAAACTGATTGAACTGATATATATGATTAACAATTGTGTGAGATTTGAGAAACATACTGCCCTTTATTTTCCAGAAAAAGCAATTTCCCCTTGTATGGCCTACAACAAGTAGATAAAATTTGCTTTGTAGACAGAGATGAAACATTTATCTATTTGTCTCTACTTGATACTCCCAGAATTTCACTTCTCCAGCTGGATCCCCTGTGGATTGCAACTGTTTATGTTGTCAAAGTTTTGATGTGTATCCCTGATGAGCCAAAAATTCAGGTACTGAGCCTTGGTAGTTTGAAGGAAACAGGCAGGTTTAATAATCTGTGGGACAAAGGGGACTCACAGCAAGCTAGTTTCTCCAAAACACTGAAACTTAATTCAGGAAGGTGTCGGGTATTTACATAGACATAATTCAAATGATAAAGCATCAATAACAATCAACAGTATAATTTTCTAATCAGAAAACATAGAATAGTGTCATGATGACTCCAAGCAACCAAGTGCATGGAGACTAGTGGCTAGATTTATTTAGCTTTTAAGTATTTTTTGGTATTTAGCCTACTATGTAAGCTTACAGTTCTGTGACCTTCTACCTGGAGATTGACTCACAGACCAAGTATGATTCTAGCTTTTGATTACTGGGGTAAAGTAGAAATGGTAAGATCAACAGCTGTAGTTTTAACAGTGGGCCTGGAACAGTGATAGTAACCGGTCAGTCAGGTCAGGTGACCGTTTTAAGGGTAACTGTAAGAATAAGCAATCTGTTAGCGTAAATATGACCATTACTATTTTTCTCCTTCTAAATCCCAACTGTCACTTTCTCTCATTCTATTTATCTGGAAATAGTGAGAGGCGTGACTTGTTCATCTGGCTGCTTCATACTGAACCGACGTCCTTGATGTGGAATAAGTGAAGCAGAACTTGCCATGTGGCTGTGGACTCAAAAAGAGCCTTAGGTGCTCATTTTCAACGTATGAGACAACAGAAAACTGCTGGTCTAAATCTTAGATATATACCAACTTTTGTTAACACAATTGATAACACAAACTGTGGAATTCTCTTAAGAGTGGATTTGAGACCTTGGGGTTTCCAAAGAGGCCAGAAAGCTAGGGGTTATCTTGAGGTGGAACGTCTTGCTTATATGCACCAGAATTCCCCACATTATAAAATTGTTGTTTCATGTACTCCAGGGTGGTTGTGATGTGATCCACCTGGCGTGAAAGAACAGTGGGCCTTATGGATCTAGAAACTCAGTAATTACAAGAAGAGAACTTTAATCCATAAATGTCCTGCTACAATTTGCCAGGAGAATGGCTGCCTTCAGAATGGCTGTTGGAGTCCCAAGTTGGACACTGCTTAGAAAACTCAGGATCTCAGCAATATACAAATGAGTCTGAAGTCACATCAAACATGGTTACCTACTTTTACCTTGGATGTCTGAACTACAGTTATTCCATTTTGATTTTCCAATGCATTCTCTGCTTGATGGCCAAAGCAGATGTCACCATTAATAATCTTAGTGCTTTTCTAGATATGGGGAGACGCAAGTAGTTGGGCTCATAAAATCTTCTCCTGAAAATTTCTATTTGAAGGCCCGTTCAGCTAGTTTTTCCAGAACACAGATTGCCTCATTCCTGATATGCACCCTGAGCTACTTTCACGGTGTCTTGAAGGTTGGAGACTTAAGAACTTTTCAACTGAAGGCTTGTAGTTGCAGATGGCAAGTGCCCTTATGTCCATACTGCCGAGCATATCTTGGGAGGTGATTCGTGGCCATTTTTTCCCACTGTGTTTGGAGTGCTCATTCCTAGGTCAGGTGAGGATTTCATTCATAGGTGGCTCAATGTGCTTTTATGGGGCTTGGCCTTATTAACAATAGCAAAATTTCTCTGGATCAGCTATCTTTCTAACATTTTATGGTCCAGGAAAATATTCCCTCTTTTTGCTTCATCCCATATCTAGAGTAACACCATTATAATAAAAAAATTCCAATAGTTCTATATATCTGATTAGTTAGGAAGAAAATACAGATATTCATGGCCAAGTTTAAAGCATGTACTAATTGGCCAAGTGAGGAATTCGCACCTACTTATATTACTTGGTAGCTCAACAAAATTAGAATCTCCTTCCCTTAGTGTAAATATCCTTAAAGCCTAACAATTAGACCCTTAGAGTGGAGAATATCCACCAAAGTAGCCCTGAAGTACTGGATCTAGTTATTTGACCATAAATCCACAATTGGATTAACTTTAGCTGCACATGAGATTGTGAGTTACAGTCAGTTCCTAAGCAAAAGTGTGATGAATTTTCAAAAGATTTGGCATGCAGTCTTGGCCCAGTGTCTTGGGTCAGCTCTCTACCTCAGATGTTGTCTTCCTCTCATCCTGGTCTGGTGGCTTCTGCTCCATTTCAGCATTGTCTTTAGGTGAGCAGTTCTCTATAGGCCAGTCTAGTGCAGGGAATCTTTCTGATTAGAAATTAATCCAAAAGTCAATTTCCTTCAGTTTTGGCTGTGGATGGGTAAGAATTGACCATCCAGGTTGAAGATACTTCTTTGAAATATGTCTGTGCCAGTGTGTGATGAGGCACGTGTTATTCATCCAAGCTTCAGAAATGAACTGTGTGTCCTTTTAATAATTCAATTAAACCCTGCAAAAATGTTATATGACATCAAGAAATGAACTGGGAAGTGCTTCTTGGTAAATATGTATCTGAATTTAAAAAATAAGTTAGTAATATTTTAATGTGTTTCTTAGGCAAAAAAAAAAGGAAATTAATTGAACTTAAAGTCTTTTGCACAGCAAAGTAATTCACTACGAAACACAAAGTTAATCTATGAAATGAAAGAATTTATTTGCAAGCACAACACAAGTTAAGGGACTCATATCAAAAAAATTTTTAACAACTTATACAATCCAATATAAGTATTTGAAAACCCTCTTCAAAAATTAGCAGATGGACTAAATGGACTTTTTACCAAAGAACACATACAGATGTTTATTGTTCACAGAGAAGTTGTTCAACATTGCTCTTCATAAGATAAATGTAAACAAATCCCAAAAGCTCTTAGCTGATATGATGGCTATTCTCCAAATGTTTACAATAAAAAATGTAAAAGTGAATGTGGGAAAAAGGGAACCCTCACTTACTTTTGGAGGGAGTGTACAGTGGTGCAGCTAATGTGGGAAAAAAATGGAGTTTTATCCATCAACAAAAAGGAATTACATAACTAAAATTGGCCTTGTTTAGTTGCCTATTATTTTATCCATTTGGGAGAATGTTTCATTGCATTTGAGAATAATATGTGTTCTGTATTTTTGTCGGTGAAATATCCTGTAAATATCTGTTACAGTCACCTGATCTAATGGGCAATTAAGGTTATTTTCCATTTAATTTTCTGTCAGATGATATTTCCATTGAACTAATTAAGGCGTTAAAGTTCCCTAATATGATTGCATGGTTGTGAATGTATATTTGTACTTCGGTTCATGTTAGATGTTCATATTTAGGTGCTTTTTTTATAGATGCATGTATGTTTCCAAATGTAATTTTTTTCTTACTTTGAACTTTTCATTATTAAATAATGTGTTTCTATGTCTATATTTTATTGTAACTTGTTATAAAATCTTCTTTGTCTGATGTGAGTAGTACCACTTCATTTTTCTTTTCATTGCCATTCAGATGGAATACTGTCTTCTATTTTTTTAACTTTAATCCTGTGTCTTCTTTAGGTCATAAATGAGATTATTGAATTTAGCATTGGTCTTTTTTCATTCTGATAAGTCATCTTATGATTTCAATTGTACTATTTAATCCATTGATATTTAAGTGGATTATTATAATTATGATGGCAGAGTAGAAAGACAGAGAGTTCAACTCAATTCACAGATACATCAAAAATACATCAATATGTGGAATGATTCTCGCATTAAACAAAGTGGATATAAGCAGAATATCTACTATAGCACCAGGCAGTTAAAAGTGTGCACGGAATTTAGTATGAATGAAAGAGTATCCTTCTCGTGATAGTTTGTGTACCTTTAAGGGAACTAAGAGAAAAACATAGAGATTACGTGGTTGGATAACTTTACTTAGGAGTCAGACATTCAAGCCACACATTGAGTACCCAATCCCTTTGGTATGAACCCATGGCTGTTTAAGGACTGGTGGGACGGAAGGAGGGCTATAGGAAACATGGAACCTGCTCATGAGGCTTGTGAAATAAATTTTTCTCTCAAATCAAGCCCAAACAAAAGCAAATTCAACACCATAAAAAAATCATACAACACAATCAAATGAGATTTAATCAAGGAACACAAGAACAGTGCAAATTTCAGCAGTCATTTGATGTCAATCACCACAATAACAAATGGAAGGATAAAAATATCATGAACATATCAATAGATGAAGAAGAATAGTGACAAAATTCAACATCCATTATGATCAAATCTCGTGTCAAATTGTTATACAAGGTACATATCTCAACCTAAAGAAAGGTATTTCCGTCACAATCCCAAAGCTAATATCATACCTAAGGGTAAATAGCTAAGAGCTTTTTATCTAAAATTGGGAAAAACTGAATACTGTCCATTTACACCACTTAATTTGACATAGAATTTATAACACTAACCACAGCATTGGAATACACAAAAGAAACAAATTGCATCTAAATGTTGGAAGAGAATTTATAAACTGCTACTGTTTGCTGTTAACATGATGCCCTATGTAGATATCCTGATAATTAGAACTAAAAGGTGAATTCAGCAAAGCTGCAGGATAAAATTTCAATATACAGAAACATTTTGTTTCTCTATACACTAAGAATAAACTATCAGAAAGATAAATTGAGAAGGCAACCTTGTTTATAATTATATCAAAAATAAATCAATTCTTTGAAATTAATTTAACCAATGAGGTGAAAAACCTATATTTTAAAAATTAGAAAACATTCATGAAGTAATTTGACAGTGATACAGAAAAAAATAATGAAAGGAAAGAAAATATATCCCACATTAATGATAAAGAATAATGTTGTTCAAACCTCCATACTACTTAAAGTAATCCATATTTAGTGTAATTCCTAACAAAATTACCATGACATTTTTCACTCAAATGGAAAGGTAATTTCAAAATTATATGTGGTGAGAAAGAGCCTATGTTGCCAAAGCAATAACAAAAAAAAAGGTTAAACCTAGTGCTATAATTATTCCAGAACATACAATGCACTATGCAAGCTATAGTAATTAAAAAGATAAATACTACCTGAAAATCAGACACACCCTTAAGTTGAAGGGAATAGAACAACCAGATATAACCTCACAACTGTGATAAATTAATCAATCAAAAAGGAAGCAGGAGTATTCAGTGAAAAATAGACATCTTCCTCAATAAGCAGCGCTTGTGAAACTGGACATGTAAATGAGTGATTCGGCTAGTTCCTCCCATCATGCACAATCGATGAAAATAGACTGTCTTTCCAATTAGTTTTGTCTTTTGAAATTTCTTCTAGCACAGTGTTATAGATTTTGTGTTTAGCACTTTTCCTTTTTTTGTTAAGTGTATTCCTGAGTATTTTGTTGGTTGTGATACAATTGTACAATCAAATGGTTCCTAAATTTTCTTTCTAATAATATGTTGTTAGAATATACAAATTCGATTGATTTACTGTACATTTATTTGGTACTTTGCAAGTTTACTAGTTTTGTTCCTTTTCTGTAACAGTTACTTGTGGAGTCTTTGGGGTCTTCTATGTATATATAATTTTGTCATTTTCTAACACAGACAGTTTTGATGCTTCTTTTCCAAGTTGGATGCATTTACGTGTTTTTCTTGACTAAGTGTTCCGGCTCGGGTTTCTGGTAATTTAATTTAGGACTGTTTAAAATGAGCTTATTTTTTTTCCCTTACTCGTGGTATAGAAGTAATCATTCCTGCCTTTTAACAATGTGTATGTTGTTAGCCACAGGCTTTTCATATACAGCTTATATTAAGTTTAGTTACATGCTATCTATAGCTAATTGGTTGAGACCTTTTTACAATAACGTTCATTTGAATTCAGCCAATGACTCGTTTTTTACATTTATTGAGATTATTTTCTTTTTTATTCTTTGTTTTTAAAGAGAGGATATATCATTTGTTGATTTGCGTATGTTATATCCCATTTCCCTATTGGAAAAAATCCCACTTTGTCATGTTTTATAATACTTATAATACATTATGAATTCAGTTTGCTAATATTTCATTTAGGATGAAATACATATGTACATCATGAAGGAAAAACTTGCACTATAGCTTGAGAACACATTTATTTGTTTAAGTATATTTTACCCCTCATTTTTAGTTTGTCTTATGTTAAATGCAACTTATTTCTAGATAAACGATAACACCTTTGGTAGAACCGGATTTACTACAGTTTATCAACACAGAGCATGGCTTTTATTAACCCTTTGTGCACAAAACAGTGCACTTAAAGTGCCATAATAAACTAAAAATACCAATTTTTTCCAAGGATGAGAGAAGACACGTTTCATAAAATTTAACTAGCTGGTCTTTTGCACACCACCCCATATATTTTTTTTATTTTTTTTATATATTATTTATTATTTATTATTTATTTATTTATTTATTTATTTATATTTATTATTTGCCCTAAAGGGAGGCAATGAGGATTGAACCGAGGACCTTGTATTTTAAATGTATTTATCAACATCATTCTGGAACACTAAACAGAAGCCACAAGATTCTGGATTATAAAGATGACCAGGAAATATATTCTTTCGAGGGACTGACATAACTTTAGGGGAATAAATTGCAAAATAAGTGGTTTTAAGTATGTGATAAGACAGTTTCTATGCTAAATTTAAATGAGAATATTAAATTACATTTGTTTTTTTATAACACTGAATTATACATGTTATTGTTAAATTTCCCCATATTTGGGATTGCCTTAAAGTAGACAGATTTTATCTAATTTTATTCCCTAAATATTAACCATTTATTTAAAAACATACCAAATGAGCTGATATGTGTTCTGCTCATAGATTTTGAATACAAAAACACTTAATTTTAAATAACCAGGTAAGTAATGACTTTCACATTCTAATTAAGTTAGGTTGTATTTTAATCAAAATAATACTGAAATATTTTAGACTTTTTGCACAGGATTTAGACATATTTTGGCTTCAAATTCCTAAAATTACAAAAAAAAGTCTTATTTGTTTCTGAAGTATTTATTTAAACTTTGTTCACCAATCTGTACAAATTTGTGTGAGAAAGGAAAGAAACCAGTTTCATGTCATGGACGCCCAAATTAATTTATTTAAGAGAGTTTGTGGGTATAATATTTTTGTCTACAGTGTAAATTTAGGAATCATTGTACCACTAGATTTAATTTTCTTTATTTTTTTGAGATTGCTGTGTCAAATTATGATCTTTCTCATGACATATAGTTATGAAATTATTACTTCCATTTAAGGGAAGTTTATCACTTGTATTTTGATAGGAATCATTTTAAATGTAGAATTCTTTATGAAGTATGGATATTTTAAGAACATTATTTCACATCATTAGTGTGGATTTTTCAGTTTTCCTTTTAATTTTTTATTGTATCATTGTAAAATTCCTTGATTAATGT